>NW_018406208.1:4759-34209 GCF_002113885.1 Mizuhopecten yessoensis | reverse complement strand
ACATATTGATCACCATACACATATTGATCACATACACATATTGATCACCATACACATATTGATCACATACACATATTGATCACCATACACATATTGATCACATACACATATTGATCACATACAAATATTGATCACCATACACATATTGATCACCATAAACATATTGATCACCATACACATATTGATCACATACACATATTGATCACCATACACATATTGATCACATACACATATTGATCATCATAAACATATTGATCACCATACACATATATCGCACCAGAAATGAAAAGTTAACCATAAACATATGTCTGACCATAAACATACAGCTCACCATAAACATATATCTCACCAGAAACATTTATCTCACATAAACATATATCTCACCATAAACATATATCTCACATAAACATATATCTCACCATAAACATTTATCTCACATAAACATATATCTCACCATAAACATACAGCTCAACAGAAATATGCAGCTCACCATAAACATATATCTCACCAGAAACATACAGCTCACCATAAACTTATGTCTCACCAGAAATATACAGCTCACCATAAACATATGGCTCACCATAAATACAATCTCACCATAAATATACAGCTCACCATAAATATATATCTCACCAAAAACATACAGCTCACCATAAACCTACAGCTCACCATAAACATACAGCTCACCATAAACCTACAGCTCACCATAAACATACAGCTCACCATAAACATACAGCTCACCAGATATATACAGCTCAGTATCAACATAAATCTCACAATAAATACAATCTCACCATAAACACATGGCTCACCATAAATATGTATCTCACCAGAAATATACAGCTCACCATAAACATATGGCTCACCATAAACAGAATCTCACCATAATCATACAGCTCACCAGAAATATATAGCTCAGTATCAACATAAATCTCACAATAAATACAATCTCACTATAAACATATATCTCACCATAGCCATATATCTCACCAGAAATATACAGCTCACCATAGCCATATCGCTCGACATAAATACAATCTCACCATAAACATATCGCTCACCATAAATACAATCTCACCATAAACATATATCTCACCATAAACATATATATGTTTATGGTGAGATATATGTTTATGTGAGATATATGTTTATGGTGAGATATATCTCACCATAAACATATATCTCACCATAGCCATATATCTCACCCGAAATATACAGCTCACCATAACCATATATCTCACCATAAACATATATCTCACCATAAACATATATCTCACCAGAAATATACAGCTCACCATAAACATATATCTCACCATAAACATATATATCACCATAAATACAATCTCACCATAAACAAACAGCTCACCATAAACATATATCTCACCAGAAATATACAGCTCACTATAAACATATGGCTCACCAGAAATATACAGCTCACCATAGACATATATCTCACCATAAAAATACAGCTCACTATAAACATACATATAGCTCACCAAAAATATACAGTTAACCATAAACATATATCGCACTCATCATGAACATATACATTTAATGTCGTGTTGGCGTGTCATATAAAAGTGCATACAGTCACTTCGGAGAACATAAGAATTGCATTTGGAAACACATCACTGATCACTGGTGTAGGCGACACCACCTTATTTAGGACAAATCGGCCCACACATCTAGCATGTTAAAGGTTCCTTTATCCTGTCGGTGCCGCAGCTCATCAAACAATAAGAAATATCTCCGCTTCCTAGAAAACGTTATCCTTTCCCACTTCTCTAGCATGTCTCAATGCCTATCCTCGTTCTTCCCCGAGTTTTACTTGCGCCATATCTAATCATGTCATACCGACTACTAGGATTATTAGGTGGCGCCGTGTCAATTTGTTCGGAACAGACAAAAGTAGAAAAATAGAGCTCACTATAAAGATATTAATGTATGAAACGCAGGACCTTTCCGAGTTTAATTAGAGGAAAGTCAATAACTTTATGATGGATTTGTGATTTATGATTTTTTTCCCTCCATTTAAAAATAAAAACATATTATAGCTACTTCATTTGTATTAATAGTAGATTCTACTACGGAACACGATTAAGTAATGTTTGACAAAAGAAATTCCAGGTTTGGAGTCGAGGGCTTCAGCACAAGACTAAGAATAAAGAACAGTATTTACCTGTCAAAGGTGTAGTGTCGTCACCCCGTGTCATAACGTTCAAAACAGCAAACATCAATTAAAAATGCATTCCATGTCGACTGTAAAATTCTGATTTTGACAGACAACACATGAATGTACAGAGAAAGTAAATTATAGGAACATCGTTAGATGTGAGATAAACAGTGTACTTTTGACTATAAATATAACGCTGTCTCGTGGGGGAATACGACCTTGTGTGCAGGCTCATAAATCAAAAAAGTAAATTGCCTTTAAGGAATGCCATAACATTTCCATCTTGTCAATCTTGTAAGGTTTAATTGTGACGTGTAAAGTGCATGCTAACATTGCACACATCTAAACAGTGTATCGTCCTGCTAATCGGGAGTAGAATGATATGTCTGTTGACAAAGTCCAGCTCCAAGATACATTGTAATTCGCTTTAAGAAATAAATATGTAATTTACTCAAACTAATACTAGTGTGTCATCAGTATGTATTTGTCAGTAGTCCCATTGTCATGGACCTTTGCATTCTTATGTTTCAGGGCCTTACCTTATGTACGGACGGGGAAACGATGTAAGGTGCCGACTCGTGAACAGTCACATTGTCAAACTAGCATCCGTGTGCTTGAAAAAAACATTTGTGGTCGACAATTCGTGTGCTCAACCATTACATGAAACGTACACGGTTGTAATTAGGTCAAATTCGTGACATTTTTGACTGATCTTAAAAAAACATTAACGAATGTACGGCACGATGTCCATTAGCAAAAGATACATGTTATATAGTGTTTGTGTAAAAATCATATGTTCATAATGTTTTACAGATGCAGCATTAAATAGGTTGGTATGTAGGATTTATAGGAAAATAAAAATGACATAATTGATTAATATGTATATATCTTACCCATAAACATGATAGAAATAGAAACAATGTCATGAACCGTCCCCAGTAAAAAAAAACCCACCACAAACAGACTATTTTACATCTTACATGTACAAAAGTCATACATACTGCTTACAGAAAAGTCATACAAAGGAGTTGTGAGATAAAAAAAAGTACAGATACTCAGCAAGAGAGGAAGGGTCATCACTTCTTTCAGCTAAGATAAATGTATAGATTTTGTTGCAGTTGTATTCAGAATGGTATCGATTTATTCACTTAAGAGTTGGATTATAGTACTTATTTATCATCAATCAAAGCCTCGCTGAAATGATATTATTACACTTTTACGCGGGGTAAGTCGGAGTTTCCTAAGTCACACGTTAAGCACCGCATTTGACCACCGTTTGTGCGTTGCAGCGTCGTCGCATTGAACTTGTACGGTATCTCTTAATCGGTCAACGCTTGGGCCAGTTCCTGCCAGTAAGACGGCTGGTTTTGACGTTTCTATCAGTGACATGTCTGTTGACCAACATCTGAGCATTGTTTTTCTGCAAAAGTGTTCTGCTGACTCGACTGGTATGCATTGAGGCAGCTGACGTATTTATAAAAATGGAAATACAACTCAAAATCCCGTCTCGATAATGTACCCAATTCAAATTGCAAGCAGTCTGGTACGATTGGCACGAAAATAACACCCTAGATCATCACACAACCTCAATCAAAACGGCTCCATTAAACGACGCAACACTTCACCGAGCATTTAGGCCGTAATACACATTGATCTTTTGGCGTTACGCCTACGGACTGTGTGAGCGGGTCCAATTAGACTGGTTGTTTTGTGACATTGTGTCAAGATTGGCTCGGTGTTAGGGCTCATCGCTTTTAATTGGGCTACTTTCATACGGTTTCGGATAGTTCGGATAGTATGGATAGTATAGATAGTACGGATAGAGACAGGACGACTAAGAAATGTCCTCGAGGAACAATACGATTACGTGTATCCCGCGGTCTACCTGATCGGTCGTTACACGGGGTCAGCCGTATCCCGCGGTCTACCTGATCGGTCGTTACACGGGGTCAGCCGTATCCCGCGGTCTACCCGATCGGTCGTTACACGGGGTCAGCCGTATCCCGCGGTCTACCCGATCGGTCGTTACACGGGGTCAGCCGTATCCCGCGGTCTACCTGATCGGTCGTTACACGGGGTCAGCCGTATCCCGCGGTCTACCCGATCGGTCGTTACACGGGGTCAGCCGTATCCCGCGGTCTACCCGATCGGTCGTTACACGGGGTCAGCCGTATCCCGCGGTCTACCCGATCGGTCGTTACACGGGGTCAGCCGTATCCCGCGGTCTACCCGATCGGTCGTTACACGGGGTCAGCCGTATCCCGCGGTCTACCCGATCGGTCGTTACACGGGGTCAGCCGTATCCCGCGGTCTACCCGATCGGTCGTTACACGGGGTCAGCCGTATCCCGCGGTCTACCCGATCGGTCGTTACACGGGGTCAGCCGTATCCCGCGGTCTACCCGATCGGTCGTTACACGGGGTCAGCCGTATCCCGCGGTCTACCCGATCGGTCGTTACACGGGGTCAGCCGTATCCCGCGGTCTACCCGATCGGTCGTTACACGGGGTCAGCCGTATCCCGCGGTCTACCCGATCGGTCGTTACACGGGGTCAGCCGTATCCCGCGGTCTACCCGATCGGTAGTTACACGGGGTCAGCCGTATCCCGCGGTCTACCCGATCGGTCGTTACACGGGGTCAGCCGTATCCCGCGGTCTACCTGATCGGTCGTTACTCGGGGTCAGCCGTATCGTGGACAATCGGTTGCCCACCCAGTTTGGTTCACTCGACTCAATGAAAGGTTTATTGTCTTGGTACTGCCAGCAAATCGTCTACTTGACCTGTCGTTGAGCCATTCCCGCATTGAACAAGTCAACAACCCTTTTCCACTAAACTTTGGATAGCTGCGGTAAAACAAAAATGCGTATTGGTGATGATATTTAAATTTTCAGTCGCCACAGGATGACAATTGAGTTACTTCTACGTTAAATGGTTTCGACAAATCACTGATGTAATTCACGATTGATTTCCTAAAAACGCATTTGGAGCTCTTAAGGCACTATAGACTTTCACGGTTGAATGCTTTGGATCAATAAAGTATCACTTCGTAGGTATTCCTATACTACAAAAACGTCGTTTTACGTGTATTTTCACTGATATAAAGGTAGTTCACATGAGAAAGTGCGAACCTTTCTCTTTTGCTGAGTATACGACAGTTTACAAATCAATTTACATACATGAAATAATATCGAATTCTTGGTATCTATCAATTCCTCATGGTGGACAAACCTTATTAAGAGAATACTTGTTTGTTTGTTCAAACGATGTAGAGAGCCATGCTTTTTGGCCGGTAGTAGAAGAGAGATCGAGAGAGAGATGAAAGGGGGAAAGGGTACAACAAAGTTAGCAAACAGAAAATGATTTTGACTAGTATATTCAAGGATGGGGACAAATTTGTTAAAATCTTTAAATTGCTCCTTTATGTTAACAAAATTGCATTCTGTCATGATGTTTGGTCAATAGTATTTTAAAGAAAATTGCTATAAAGTGTGTTTAGATGAATCACCTTGGTCTGCTTTCAAGGTCACAGGGACAAATATATTTTAATGTTTAAAGCCATTCCATTTGGAATGACCTGTTGGGATAAAGGGATATAACCTTCGCTCGAATACATGACNCCTACTTTCTTGCTCACAAGGGTAACATATGTTAGGAAAAACACACGCTGAAATAACTTTTTGAAATGTCTTTAGGCTTAGAGTAGTACGATAAAGCATATCACACGTTTGTTTGTTTAAATAAATGACCTCGAACAAGTTTAAAGTACCATCGGTAAATAAGTTGAATTCTTCTGACAAAGGTCCATTAGATGTCGGGTAATGCTGTTTAGCCTGTAGTGTAAGATTCCTTAACATTTAAATTTGATTTTAACCTACTTTGAAGGTCACAGATGTGAGATGTTCTTGTGAACCGATATTGGCACATACAGATCACTACTCTTTAAAAGACAATTAAGGATTTAATGTTTTGTTTATGAGATAATAAATCCGATGGAGCACGAGGTAAATTCGCGTTTACGAACAATTTACCTCGTGCTCCATTGGATTTATGATCTCATAAACTAAACAAAATAAAAGGTGTATCCTTATATTTACATCATTTTCTTTTATACAATAAAACCATTTAAAGAGGCGGATATATGCATTTACCTTGTGTAATCTGCTATTAAAATTATTTTGACGTCATGTTAATCCATAATGCGAAACAGCCATTCGCAAAAGCCGTTGATAGACAGCTAAACCCCGCCCACTTTATCCGTGACAAAAAATGAAAAAAGTTCCTCTATTTCAATATTTTTATTCACATAAAATATCCATATTTAACTTCATAACTATCTTAATAATTGTATTAGTAGGTAATGGAATAAATGATTTTATATTTGTATGAAATTGAGGTGCTGGGGCAAAATACTATGTAGAAAATACTAATGACCGCGGACGTTTATTTTTTAAAAGTGATGTGCCCAAAGGCGGGAAATAGAGAGTGCTACCATGTCGTGTAGCGACAGTGACTATCCTAGGCCTGGTGGAAGTTGAATGTGAAGTTAGTGAAATTGCTGTTTGTAATAAGCAAACCAGAGGTTTGTACAGATGACATGTACACTGTATGATGTGTATAAATCGTTTGTCGACCGAGTGACTGTTGATAAAATATGATGTAACATTTGGGAGACGAGAAATTTGACCTACATTTCTAGGAACGATAGCCATCGTTTCTGTGCCGACACTCATAGATGAGAGAGTGGAGTTGGTGGAGCGTTTTTGTATCGACGAACAATCGTGACTGTAGCATCTGACACTAGCTTCATTTTTATGACCGGTCTAGAACATGATCTGTCTTGTCTCGAACCCGACATCATTTGGTATCTCGAACGCACGGTAGTCTAAATGCTAGCGTTTGCTTGTAAACATTGACAGTAGGTTTGCGGAAAGAAGTCTGCCCATATTTACATATATTCATACGCGGTGAGAACTGGATCACGTTCTACACTCAAGTTATTGAGATATAAACAGACTTGCCTACACTTACGTTATCGATTCCGAAACAGTGGCAATTGTAAATATTTTGAATTAAATATGATTATATCAAAGTGAACACTACTTAATCTACGGAAACAGTTTTAAGTCATTTCAATTTCATGAAAAACCTCCCATCTGTATAGCCTCAATCCTGATGCAATATGAACAGATATCTTTGCCGACGGGAGTCGACCAGACTATCACTTCCATGTACAAATGCAGCTGATAAGAATAACACGTCGTCCGCTGCCGACAACCATGGCCCACTATGAGCATACCGGCTCTGAATCACGTGGTCCACTCTTCTGTAACACGTGGTCGTTATTTAATGTCAAGTAACGAGTACATTGTAATTATAAACCTAGAAACACATGATCGAAATTGTTCAATGACACATGGGGCAATGTCCAATAACATGTGGTCTATTGTGCGGTGACGCGCGATCCACTTTCCGGCAATCCTAACTACCATAACTACACAACCTCTTTCCGGAGCCCGATGTTAGCGAGAAGTCTCTGTGAGAATCTTTCCTTGATGTCCCTGTCATTGGTCTGGTAGTCTTTCCGGTCAAACGACTTCTGTACTGACGATGGTTGCCAGTCTTCAGTCGGCTTCAGCGACCATAGGACTCTCTGTAAACCAAACAAAGCTGCAAAGTGAACTGGAAAAATGGGGTGAAAGCTGATCGCGTCAACGCTTCAATTAGTTACTCCGAAAGCCTGAATAATCAAACAACAACTTTTCCAGGATGTTGTTCTATCATTTGTCAATGAGTTTGGAAGACATGCGTATGCACATTGATACATGTATAAGGACAGGCTTTACGGAATATGTGTTGTCAATGTTAACGCCGATCTCAATTCTCGGTTTCGGCAGCTGTGTATCTTAACCAACTTAGAGGCTCTTAACGATGGACACGCCCACCTTTGTATCATCTGATGTCAAGTGTCACTGCACGCATTTTAGCTTCCTTAAGACATGCCTGTAGAGGCGTTCAACTTGCAAAAATCATTCCGTGTTGATATCCTATGACAACTACATCTGCCCATGTTCGAGTCTTACCTGATATAGGGTGTGTCCGGGGGAGTTCTTAATCACCGACACGCCCACCACTACCAAGGGGATGACCGATGAACAGGCAAACATCCAACCAATGGTTGCAGCGTACCATGGATACTCATAATCACCGTACGTCGGAGGTACATACGTCACTAGTGACGTCACCATCAGCACCTGTATGTGTGCATACTTAATATACATATTACATATTTTACCCAGACCTTAGATGTTATAAACAGCAGATTTATATACATACTACATGTTATTGACGACAGGGCAAATTATCGCTAAAAGAACAAATATTTAGTACTCAGGCAAGAGAAGAGGAGTCACAAAGTACAATTATAAGGTACGTGCTTCAGAGAGTACGGGCGTTACTGGGTACATGTAAAGAGCGGCAGGTGACAGACGTGTTAAAGTCACTTACCGCAGAGAGAAGGGGCGCCAGGAAGCACCAGCAGAAACGTATATAGAACGGCACAGTCCGTCCAATCATCATCTCTATATCGTGACAGAATCGGTCGGCACCTGTATGAGGAAAGAAATTTCATTTAGCCCGCCATCGTGTTACAGTGGCCACATGACGCTACATTGTGATCACGTGGTATAATGTTCCAACAGTCACATGGCTCATTATACAACGATTACTTGGTTGAATGTCATGTGCTACATTGTAGACATTATCACGTGGTACAGTGCGACAAAGTGTTTGGGACACTGGACAACGAACTACCAAATATGATAGATTATACTGAGTATTCTTACTTACATTGAACTTGTGAAATCGCTGTTGTCAGCGACCACATGTTATATTATGGTGTGTATTTAACATTGTCAATAGAATCACGAGTTAATACTATTCACTCAAGGAAAATACTTAAAAGCAAGTTAATTTCTTTAATTGATTTCCTCCGAACAAATTCTGTCTTTACTATCATCAACGTTTGATCCCAGTACCAGGCCAAATTATATATGTATATAGACTGACATGCTAGGGTGATTTGAGAGGTTAATAGACACTGCAGGCAAATTGTAAACATCAACATCGATGTCAAAATCGAGGTCAATGGAACGTGATTATGCTTTTCCAGACAACCAATTATTGAATCGATAAGGTTCAGATTACAAACGTCTTTACAGGGCATAATGCCATATACATAAATAGGGCGTCATATCACTATTTTACACGGCACTATATCACATCTTAACATGGTTTTATAGCACACCTTTAAAGGGCGTTATACCAAACCTCTTCAGGGCGTTATACCACACCTCTTCATGGCGTTATACCACACCTCTTCATGGCATTATACAACAACTTTAGAGGGCGCTGTACCACACATCTACAGGGCGTTATACCACACCTTTACAGGACATATTACCCAACATCTAAAGGGCGTTATACCACAAATTTACAGAGCTTTATACCACAACTTTTCAGGCCTTATACCACCCCTTTACAGGACATTATACCAAAAATGTACAGGGCGTTATACCACACCTTTACAGGGCATATTACCAAACATCTACAGGGCGTTATACCACACCTTTACAGGGCGTTAAACCAAACATATACAGGGCGTTATACCACACCGTTACAGAGCGTAAACAAGGTGTTATACCACATCTCTATAGGGCGTTATTCCTACCTAACCACAACTTTACAAGACGGTATACCACACCTATACATTGTGTTATACCACACCTATACATGGCGTTATATCACAACTTTACAGGGCATTATACCACACCTTAACATGGCAATATACCACACAGTCCCTGATATCATTCACCTTTACAGTTGACGATACCGTACACCTTAACAACATTGAGATGATACCACACAGTTTTATATAGCGTGTTACCGGTTCGTTGATTTTTTGGTGTGACTCGTTTGAACATCAATTACCTTACATGCAGAAACCTGTTAAAATAACATGTGATACAAGTTATTTTGTTTGAAATGAAGAATCCATTTGTTTTTATGATGACATCATATTAAATACATGTACATTAAAAGTTGTCGGCTGAGACACGTACATGGTATCTCCAGTCTCTTCGAAAGTTATCACACCACCATATTTTTACATATCTTATTTCACAATTTGGAACCCCATTGATTTTAAATAAATATGTATTACTCTTGTGTAATGTAAATCGAGATATATTTTTTTACAAAGCTTTGCCGAATGCTAAACTTCAAAAATCGTATCCCGAATGTTGAGATTTCATTCTACAACACACACGAGTGACCAGTTATTTTCCTGTGGTCGATGTATGTTGTAATGGTGAATCCAATCATCGTTATAGGTTTGGAATGTGTGACAAAATTGATGACGCTAACACGATTACAGGTTATATAAAGTGATGACATGATGATGACGTTTTAGAATAATAGCGCGTGTGAACTGTTTTTCTTAGGCAAGAAAAGACACTCTGATCTTTTTTCTGAGCGAAATCAGGAAAACACTTGTGAAGTGTGGGAGAATTCATGTCACAACCAACTTGACAAATGTACAGATACATACATGTAACTGAATTGCTAAGCAAAATGATACCTTTGTAGAAAGCCCAAACCACCTCGGTCAGGATAGCGCGTGCTGAACAAAGTAGGTTGATCAGACTAACAAGAAATAGCAAATAAATCAAAAGCAGGTCCGAAACAGTAGTGCAATCAGCACTGTACTGCCGTAAACATAAATGACACATGGATCATTGCATGTCAGCATTTTAAATGTGAGTTTCAATTGCAATTAGAATATCAAACACTTTTAAATCTAATTTGATGAATATAATTTGAAATGAAAAAAAGAGTCAATTTTCATCACATTGTGCTCTGATAAACTGTATTGTTTCAAGGCACCGGCCAGTTAACGACGACATGTCAATTGTTGTTTCTGTGTATACGACATAGATTTAACCAGAGAGCAATGTGATTAATTTTGTCTGATTCCTACCAACATAGAGCTGTTATTTCTTGCTAGCCTGAAAAATACGGGATGATATAAATTAATTCAAAGTTCGACTATACAGGAAAGTTTATCCTCATCTTAATGTCTGGTGAGTTACACGTGTGGAAGTAAGTACAATTTAGGTGAACATGTCAAGTGATGGAAATGTGATAGAGAATCAGTGTGGATTTTTAGTTCAAACAAAGTTATTACTTCCATGTGATCTTTTGATAGTTTATCAGCTATCTGGAGTAAAATGTCTTTCACACCTGTTATTCACGCGCCATAAGATGAGGATATATTTTCTGTGTTATAGGGTTTAGTGATTCACGTACCGAAATTAATTTACAACTCGCTGCGTGTTGCACTAAAACAGAGGTTTTTGTGCCCGAACGTCCCGCGTCCGCGCTTCGGTATGCTTACAAGTTCACTAACTCCGTAAAGCTGGTACTAGTCTTACCAGGGGTACACCAAGTTCACATGCACAGGAACACTGAATGTAGATAAAATCTGATGTAGTTATACAGTGAAATGCACGAGTCTGGGCATGCGGACGTGTGTGTTGGACCTGGTAGACTAGTGCCAGCTGCTCGAACATTACCATACACCCAACAGACTGTAATACACGTGATCAGTGTAAACAAAATGGGCGAAAAAGCGGCGCAGTACCAGTCGACTAACTGGAACAGGTACACTCCTCCCTGGTTGGTTGAGAAAAGAGGAGTCAGGCATAACAATTACAGTATGTTGGTGGCGTAATTAGACCAAATTATTCCGATACGAGTCTCTTACACACAAATGGAAAGGAAAAGAATGTCACCATATGGAAAAAATGAAAATGTATATCGATGATTAATGGATTAATGGCTTTTAAACGTGTCGATAAAAATACAATTTATGTTTATTTTATAATTTGTAACGTAATAATAGATATTATTTTTATTATAAACCATTGCGATATTATCAGGAATGACTACCAGAAACTCGACGAAACACTGTTTTCGTAAAATACAATGAACTATAGTGATAACCGATATATAGACACTTACCCTAGTACAAAACACCAGACTGATCAGGAAGCCGAGAGCGGCCACGACGGCCCTGAATAGCGCTCTCCTACGGCTCAGCCGAGGGAAGGAATCCTCCAGGTACACGCATACCGTTTCCGTGAAGGCGAACTGAAGAAAAAGCAGAAAGTTAATTAAATGAATACCGACTTATTTTTCTCTGTTCACGTCTGTTTTCTTGATACAACAATTACATAATTGAGATTTCGTAAGTCTGAAACAGCAACCAATTGCTGAAGTGGGATAACAACAGGGAAATATCCACCAGAAATGCCTATTGGTAAGTGACTGATCAGTGTGGATGTGTCGCTGTTTGACTCTTTACACTACTTATACCTCGTAGGCATTCTTATGGGAACAAACTGCACCACTCTTTGGTTGAAATGCTATTCGCTTTCATGAGTCTTAATTTATTTCAGAGTTTTTTAAGACTTGCAACAAAAACCTAGCCAAGTCCTATAATTTCACATTTAGATATACTGACAGTCACAATGTGCTGTCTTCAAATAAATATTTTAATTTGATTGGCCATGGTAGGTATACCCTCCTGGACTTGCAATCAAAGACAGTATCGACTCTTCTACTTCAGCATCTTTCCCGATCTTTACTTGAATAAAATGATCAAAAGGGACGGCTCACTGCAAAGCTTTACGTTAAGCGGGACGATTTATCTATCGAGAATTTTCCCTTTTTTGAATCTTACATCCCTGCTTCTCCAACAAGGCGGATATATTCATTAAGATCTGTCTCAAAATTGAACACACACAAATAAGGGTATGGGGAACTAATATACAAAATTAGAGAAATATCACTTTATCACTTTTAAAGAAACAGGATAACAATATAATTGTTTAAGGAAGGACGAAGGACGAAGGATGACGAACCACGAACCAATGGCAGTTCTAAACAGCCCACATTTGACAATGGTGGGTGGAATAGGATATCGTGGCTGATATTGTACGTGAGTTCGACACGAGACACTATGGCTGGTTTAGATTTGAGACATCATGTCTGTATTGTACCTGGTTGCAATTGAAGACGCTATGACTAGTTTTGTAACAGGATTTGATTAGAGACACAATGACTGGTTTGATTTAAGATATCATTGTTTGTTTTGTACTTGGACGTGATTGAAGACCTCTAACTGGTATACGTATTATCAGGAAGCGCTTTTTTCCAGAGTACCTTTTTGTATTAGTTTATACTGTTGTATTGTGACTCCCCAGTTCCTGTTGTTGTTTCCACACTAAGTATGTGATACGGTACATGCTTTCGCTCTACTTTACCTTTAAGGTGGAGTTTATACCTAAACTTACCTGGCTATCCAAACCCACGGTAAAAAGGTGGAGTTTATACCTAAACTTACCTGGCTATCCAAACCCACGGTAAAAAGGTGGAGTTTATACCTAAACTTACCTGGCTATCCAAACCCACGGTAAAAAGGTGGAGTTTATACCTAAACTTACCTGGCTATCCAAACCCACGGTAAAAAGGTGGAGTTTATACCTAAACTTACCTGGCTATCCAAACCCACGGTAAAAAGGTGGAGTTTATACCTAAACTTACCTGGCTATCCAAACCCACGGTAAAAAGGTGGAGTTTATACCTAAACTTACCTGGCTATCCAAACCCACGGTAAAAAGGTGGAGTTTATACCTAAACTTACCTGGCTATCCAAACCCACGGTAAAAAGGGCAAGAAAAAACAACACTGCCCACACGTTGGAAAAGGGCATCTGTGCCAGGGCCTGAGGGTAGGCGATGAAACCGAGACCGGGACCTGTAACACACGAGTACTACATATTACCACTACTGTACTCATAACCACAATACACAACAACTTTTGAACCACATTCAGTTGAAATTAACCATTTAAAACTTCATAAATGGAAGATGTTTCTTGTCCATCTGAGGCTAGCTAAGCCATCTTGGATTACGTATCTCCTGAACAATAACAAAACCGGTACGCAAACATAACAACACTTGGTCAGCTCTGTGACAGGCTCATTTAACGTACGTTTAGAAAGAATTCGATCGGACATTATTGAGAAAAAGATGTCTTCAGTTTAATTGTTCAGGGTACGCTATTTTTTTAATTTTTTTTCCCCGTTGCGTTGTCTTACCAGATTTAACAATATCAGCAACAGGCATCTGAGCTTTGTGGGCCATGAATCCTAGAGCAGAAAATACGACCAATCCCGCAAAAACACTCGTCGCTTCCCCGATTATTGTCAGCATGAAGGCGTCTCTGTGATGTGTAGGATGATTAGAATATAATTGTTACATATCATTTTAGCAAGGTGTGTCCATACTCTAAAATAGGCACGACAATATAACAAATCGAGCAACGTGCTGTAAAGAATGGTATCTCCCGGCTATATGCATGTATAACATCATTTCTAGGTGACACTATTAAATAAAGAATATAAGTGTCAACAAGGCAACATGCTCAATTACATGAGAAAAATAATCCCAAGAGTTTTTTTATACACATTTCAAGGTTAAGAGCGATTCGAATGATACTGATTTTTTCAACCATTTTCATAAATTAGCTTCAACCGAACCACCTATTGATGCTAATGTTAATTATTTTCTGCAAGAATGTAACATTTGACTAATTAGGCGTTAATATATCAGAAGCAGATATATTTGGTGCAATTAAGAAATTAAATGTAAATAATGCATGTGGTGCTGATAATATTTTAATTGAATATATAATAAAATTTAAGACAGTGGTGATGCCTTGTTTTGTAACTTTATTTTACAATATACTTAAAGCTGGGCATTTCCCAGAAGCATGGTCAAAGGGACATATTGTTCCCGTCTTTAAGAAGGGAGATTTCAAAGATGTAAATAATTACAGAGGTATAACTCTTGTTAGCTGTTTGGGGAAACTTTTCACGTCAATCATTAATAGTAGGCTAGTGGTATTTGACCAAAAATTAAGTAAAATAACGGATGCTCAGTTTGGTTTTAAGGAAAAATTGTCTACTATTGACACCATATATGTTTTACAGTCTCTGATTAACAGCAATCTAATACGTAAAAAGATTATGTTGTTGCTTTATTAATTATACAAAGGCTTTTGATTTCGTCAATAGACAAAACTTGTGGTTCAAATTGATAAAAGAAGGCATTGAATTAAGCTAATAAGGTCTTTGTATAGTAGTGTTAAATATTGTGTTAAGCATAATGGTTCATTTAAAATTATTTCAATTGTGAAAATGGATTGTTTCAAGGTAAAATTTGAAAGATTGAGAAATGCAATTTTTAATCGACAACTGTCAGTCGATAGAAATTCAAACACTGAATGTGTTCCTTTTGATGCACGCAGACGAAATGGTGATTTTTGTCAAAAACGACAGAGGGTCTGCAAGATAAGTTAAACTCTTTAGAATCGTACACAAAAAATGGGATCTTATTCTAACAGTCAATACGGATAAAACAACAATTCGTGTGTTTCGAAATGAGGGTATTTTGAGAAGTAATGAATGTTGGAAATACAATGGTTNTACTATAGGGCACCCGTATCTCCGATACGGGGCCCTAACTAGAAATTGTAAATGAATTTAGCTGCGTAGGAATCTTACTAAATTACAATGGAACCTTTGGAAAAACACAACAAAAAATTGCAGATCAGTGTAGAAAGGCTTTGTTCTCAGTTTTGAATGTATGTCGGAATCGATTTTCTTAATATTAAAACTCAATTATCAGTTTTTTGATACGTATGTAAATAGCATTCTAAGCTACGGTTCGGAAATATTGGGCTTTCATAAAGCCCCAGATATTGAAAAAAATCATACTTTGTTTTGTAAACGACTGCTGGGCGTAAGAAAAAAAATACTTGTACACTATAATATTAAGGTTTATTTAGAACTTGGAAGGTATCCATTGTCATTGGTAAAAAAATTAAGAATGATTAAATATTAGATTAAGTTAAAGAGAACTAATAATTGTATTTTGCAATCATATTATAAAGATATGTTAGAGAATAAGGATAAATGGGTTTTGAACATAAAAAAGTTTTCTATATAAATGGCCTAGGTTACATATGGGAAACAGAAATAAATGATGATATGTAATATTATGTTATTAGAAAAAGACTTATTGATATGGATAGACAAGAATGCAGAGAAAAAGTAAGAACATCTTAAAAGGGATATATATATACATATCTTTATAACCAGTTTGATTAACTTAAGAAAACCATCAACTAGAGAATATTTGAAAGAGATTAAAAAAAATAGGTTATCTACTCATAATTTAAATATAGAAAAAGGTAGATATGAAAATATTGAACGTAGTCTTACTGTGTGTATTGCATGTAATTTAAATGATGTTGAAGACGAGTTTTATTTTATGCTGAAATGTCCATGTTATTCGGATTTGCGTGTTTTTTTTTATGAAAAATTACTATGTAAAACCCCCAGGTATGTTTAAAATGATAAAATGATTTGTCAATTTGGCCAAAAGTATAAAAGCGGCAAATGTAAGAAAAACCAATTAACTTAATTTGTTACACTTTCCAAACTGTTTGTACATTGCTGGTATTGTATTGTATGTATTGCATGTATTGTATTGTTTTGTATTGTCTGTAAATATTGTAAATATGTCTCACTTTTGACACCGATGGGTAAAATAACCAAGGTAATGAAGAACTTGAACTTGAACTATAGCATGCTCATACACCAAAGCAATATTTAGATGAGTTAATAAAACCGTATACAATAGTATGGTAATACACTACAGCGACGTCTAGTTTTGACAATAAAAGGAATAAGTAACCAGCTACGAACTTACGTGTAACAGTTATTGTTGAACTTGTTGAAGCTGGATAAGGTGATGTGGATACCCCATCCAATACCCATCGAGTAGAATACCTGTACAGCCGCCTGTACCCACACCTACAGAATATAGAAATAACAGGTTTGTAGTTATATAACAGAAGAATACCAGTATGTCCCCTAGTAACCATTCCTACGTAAATATAGAAATACGAGGTTTGTAGTTATATAACAGAAGAATACCTGTATAGCCGCCTGTACCCACACCTATAGAATAAAAAAATACGAGGTTTGTAGTTATATAACAGTAGAATACCTGTATAGCCGCCTGTACCCACACCTATAGAATAAAAAATACGAGGTTTGTAGTTATATAAAAGTAGAATACCTGTATAGCCGCCTGTACCCACACCTATAGAATACAAAAATACGAGGTTTGTAGTTATATAACAGTAGAATACCAGTATGTCCCCTAGTAACCATACCTACGTAAATATTGAAGTACGAGGTTTGTAGTTATATAACAAAAGAATACCAGTATGTCCCCTAGTAACCATACCTACGTAAATATTGAAATAAAAGGTTTGTAGTTATATAACAGTAGAATACCTGTATGGCCACCAGAAACCAAACATACGTAAATATAGAAATAAGAGCTGTGCACTTATATAACAGTAGAATACCTGTATGGCCCCCAGAAACCACACATACGTAAATATAGAAATAAGAGATGTGTACCTATATAACAGTAGAATACCTGTATGGCCCCCAGAAACCACACATACGTAAATATAGAAATAAGAGATGTGTACTTATATAACAGTAGAATACCTGTATGGCCCCCAGAAACAACACATACGTAAATATAGAAATAAGAGATGTACTTATATAACAGTAGAATACCTGTATGGCCTCAGAAACCACACATACGTAAATATAGAAATAAGAGATGTGTACCTATATAACAGTAGAATACCTGTATGGCCCCAGAAACCACACATACGTAAATATAGAAATACGAGGTTCGTAGTTATATAACAGAAGAATACCAGTATGGCCCCTAGTAACCATTCCTACGGAAATATAGAAATACGAGGTTTGTAGTTATATAACAGTAGAATACCAGTATGGCCCCTAGTAACCATTCCTACGTAAATATAGAAATACGAGGTTTGTAGTTATATAACAGTAGAATACCAGTATGGCCCCCAGTAACCATACCTACGTAAATACAGAAATACGAGGTTTGTAGTTATATAACAGAAGAATACCAGTATGTCCCCTAGTAACCATACCTACGTAAATATAGAAGTACGAGGTTCGTAGGTATATAACAGTAGAATACCTGTATGGCCCCAGAAACCACACATACGTAAATATAGAAATACGAGGTTCGTAGTTATATAACAGTAGAATACCTGTATGGCCCCCAGAAACCACACATACGTAAATATAGAAATACGCTGTTCGTAGTTATATAACAGTAGAATACCTGTGTGGCCCCCAGAAACCACACATACGTAAATATAGAAATACGAGGTTCGTAGTTATATAACAGTAGAATACCAGTATGTCCCCAAGTAACCATACCTACGTTCATATAGAAATACGAGGTTTGTAGTTATATAACAGTAGAATACCTGTATGGCCCCCAGTAACCATACCTACGTAAATATAGAAGTACTAGGTTTGTAGTTATATAACAGTAGAATACCAGTATGCCCCCAGTAACCATACCTACGTAAATATAGAAATACGAGGTTTGTAGTTATATAACAGTAGAATACCAGTATGGCCCCCAGTAACCATACCTACGTAAATACAGAAATACGAGGTTTGTAGTTATATAACAGTAGAATACCTGTATGGCCCCAGAAACCATACCTACGTAAATATAGAAATACGAGGTTCGTAGTTATATAACAGTAGAATACCTGTATGGCCCAAGAAACCATACCTACGTAAATATAGAAATACGAGGTTTGTAGTTATATAACAGTAGAATACCTGTATGGCCCCCAGAAACCACACATACGTAAATACAGAAATAAGAGATTTGTAATTTTATAACAGTAGAAAACCTTTATGGCCCCTGTAAACAATTCATGTACCTAAGTAAATACAGAAATAAGAGATTTGTATTTATATAACAGTAGAATACCTTTATGACCCCCAGTAACGCCAGGGGGTCTGCAAGATATGTTAAATTCTTTAGAATTGTACACAAAAAATGGGATCTTATTCTAACAGTCAGTACGGATAAAACAACAATTCGTGTGTTTCGAGAAGTAATGAATGTTGGAAATACAATGAAATTGTAAATTAAGTTAACTGCCTAGGAATCTTACTAAATTACAATGGAACCTTTAGAAAAACACGACAAAAAATTGCAGATCAGTGTAGAAAGGCTTTATTATGAATGTATGTCGGAAACGTTTTTCTTAATATTAAAACTCAATTATCAGTTTTTGATACGTATGTAAATAACATTCTAAGCTACGCTTCGGAAATATGGGGCCCCAGATATTGGAAATCATACTTTGTTTTGTAAACGACTGCTGGGCGTAAGAAAAAAAATACTTGTACACTATAATATTAAGGTTTATTTAGAACTTAGAAGGTATCCATTGTCATTGGTAAGAAAGTTAAGAATGATTAAATATTGGATTAAGTTAAAGAGAACTAATAATTGTATTTTGCAAGCATGTTATAAAGATATGTTAGAGAATAAGGATAAACGGGTTTTGAACATAAACAAATGTTTTATATATAATTGGCCTAGGGTACATATGGGAAACAGAAATAAATGATGATTTGTGTTATAATGTTATTAGAGAAAGACTTATTGATATGGATAGACAAGATTGCAAGGGATATATACATTGTATATACATATCTTTATAACGTACACAACCTGTAATGTTATCGTTATAACCAGGTATACTGTTACATGTATATTGAAGCTTCACTTTTTGTGACAAGAGATAGTGAGATTTCAGTGCAGATCTACCTGTCCAGTCGCTCTCCATAATAACCAGTTAAAGTAACCACAGTCAGCTGTTCAAACTGTAGAATTGGTTTAAACTGTATTTCAATTTTGACAATTTCTTTTATAACATGTGTTTCAAAATGATTGAGATACAAGAAATAGTCGGTAGTTTTTAAGCACCCTTCAGACTTCTGCTGATGATTTTTATATGTCAACTCCACTGGAAAATGCATGCAATCATACAATAATTTCACGAGATATAGTTTAGTACATAACATGACTTCCCACATCGCCCATACTTTAACAACCTTTAAAATTGTTCATCAACATAGGTTAGACCAGCCAACACATCATGATCAAACAGAATAGCGTGAATCAATCTTATTATAGTGTTAAGCATCACATCACATATAACAAATACAGATAAATACACATTGCTGATAACAATGGTGACTGTATATCAGTTTGTAACATCATTATGTACCTGGCTATTGAGCAGCGACGAAAAGTCTGGCTTAAGGAAAAAAATAACGCCATCCACAGATCCTGGAAGTGTTAGACTGCGAACGAGGATGACGGCGAGTAGGATGTATGGAAGCGTGGCTGTCACATACACAACCTGTAACGTAAACAGAATTATGACACTGGGAAAGAGGATGACGGTGAGTAGGATGTATGGAAGCGTGGCTGTCACATACACAACCTGTAACGTAAACAGAATTATGAGACTGGGAACGAGGATGACGGTGAGTAGGATGTATGGAAGCGTGGCTGTCACATACACAACATGTAACGTAAACAGAATTATGAGACTGGGAACGAGGATGACGGTGAGAAGGATGTATGGAAGCGTGGCTGTCACATACACAACCTGTAACGTAAACAGAATTATGAGACTGGGAACGAGGATGACGGTGAGTAGGATGTATGGAAGCGTGGCTGTCACATACACAACATGTAACGTAAACAGAATTATGAGACTGGGAACGAGGATGACGGTGAGAAGGATGTATGGAAGCGTGGCTGTCACATACACAACCTGTAACGTAAACAGAATTATGAGACTGCGAACGAGGATGACGGTTAGTAGGATGTATGGAAGCGTAGCTGACACATACACAACATGTAACGTAAACAGAATTATGAGACTGGGAACGAGGATGACGGTGAGTAGGATGTATGGCAGCGTGGCTGTCACATACACAACATGTAACGTAAACAGAATTATGAGACTAGGGACGAGGATGACGGTGAGTGGGATGTATGGAAGCGTAGCTGACACATACACAACATGTAACGTAAACAGAATTATGAGACTAGGGACGAGGATGACGGTGAGAAGGATGTGTGGAAGCGTGGCTGTCACAAACACAACCTGTAACGTAGACAGAAGTATGAGACTGGGAACGAGGATGACGGTGAGTAGGATGTATAAAAGCGTGGCTGTCGCATACACAACATGTAACGTAAACAGAATTATGAGACTGCGAACGAGGATGAATGTGAGAGGATGTATGGAAGCGTGGCTGTCACATACACAACCTGTAACGTAAACAGAAGTTTGAGACTGGGAATGATGATGACGGTGAGTTGAAAGAATGGAAGCGTGACTGTCACATACACAACCTGTAACGTAAACAGAATTATGAGACTAGGGACGAGGATGACGGTGAGTGGGATGTATGGAAGCGTGGCTGTCACATACACAACCTGTAACGTAAACAGAAGTATGAGACTGGGAATGATGATGACGGTGAGTTGAAAGAATGGAAGTGTGGCTGTCACATACACAACCTGTAACGTAAACAGAATTAGGAGACTAGGGACGAGGATGACGGTGAGTAGGATGTATGGAAGCGTGGCTGTCACATACACAACCTGTAACGTAAACAGAATTATTAGACTGGGAATGATGATGACGGTGAGTTGAAAGAATGGGAGCGTGGTTGTCACACGTTTGTAACGTTTTCATTATATATGTAGTCATTATTGAATATGGTGTCGTCTTTGTGTTTATTTACATCATAAAGTGTGTCGTACCTTGCCTGTAGACCTAATCCCCTTGATGACACACAGGTAGACGATTATCCAGGTTATCAGCAGACATAAGGCTAGGTGACCCTTGATAGAGCCGAAGTCAAGAAACCCAGAAGAGATGTCCAATACTTTGTACCTGAATCACGTGTGTTGAATTAGAATCTAAAAAATGAATATCGTCAATACACATGCTCAAAATCAAAAAGCCAAAACAACAATAGGAACCGAGGACACTTAAAAACATGGATCAGGGTCACGAAAGACGACCGTACCACTTCTCTAGTGCAGACTGAAGTTTCTTGATGTAAAAACACGGTTAATTATTTAGTTAATTGTTCGTCACGACACATCTACGCTGGTAAGGTGACACGAGAACGTGATAATCAACTAAAGGCGTACAAAATTTGTATTGCTTTGTGTCAATTACCTAACTCGCCGGTTAGGAGAAGACTTATATAGGCTAAGCCTGTTGTCTCATCCACTTGTTCAATTGTTTTTGTCCAATACAATTTGTTGAAATTAATTACTTACTATGCACATTCAACACAGCGCGCAGCCCATTGTATGAAATCATCTATATACTCTATTAATAGGATCATGTAGGAAAGACACGGAGAAAAGAATAAGGTAGAACGACATTAAGGTTATAAGAATAATACTAAACACAAAACCAGTTTGAACCTTTCCGAACACTCTTAATCAGAAATATTTAAAACTAAAATATAAGTAAACAAAATATGTAAAACTACATGCGTTTTTAATTAATACAAAAACAAAATATAATACACATAATGTACGTAGCAAGTTTAATAGGTATGAACATTTACAGACATGTGCTTAAGTTAGAAACGTCTCTCATACTAACAGATATGTAGCATTACTAGACAGAAATAGATATGTGACATTAAAGGACAAGTACGCATTTACATATATACATGGTTTTGTAAAAAATGGGTTTCTCTAAGAGAGCTATGTAAAGGACCTGGAGGGCATTTTGGACTGATAAACGGTTTGTCTTCTACTTAAAACTGATAAAAATTGCCTTCTCCGTAAGTGAGCAAAAATATTTAAAAGGAAAGGTACCATCCATAATATAGAAAATTGATATGAAATGTCAAACTCTCAATGGATGCTGTCGAATGCCATGGTAGTAAATGACAGAAGGAAGCAGTGATCTGAATGGGATGTATGCATATATAAAGCGTCTGATATTTATTAAAATGTTGTGGCTAGATACGATTCAGTTGTCACCGAATGTTACAAGAAACTTTATTTAACGTCACATACAGGTAAACAAGGAACATCAGCTCTTGAGAGCTATTATTGCGACAATAATGTTCACGTAGATATAATTATTATGTAACATGTTATTTTTGTAAATTATATTTGTAAACTACCTAGGTAACGAGCTCGATTTATTGGACAGTATTGTTAGGCTGACTGACTGCCTTGACCAACCATAGGTCTGCACTAAAATCAGTTTGTGTAAATAATAAAAACTTTGATGCATATTTAACTTCTCTATATATAATCTCAAAAGTTCTAAAAAACAAAGGACTATTGTTGAATCGATAAACTCGTAATGCAACATATTATGATACTGACTATTCACGTCCTCTATCTGGCATTGAAACAATATAATTAAACTTCTCGAAAACCTTAATTTCCATCTATGTCAAATATTATTTTTACATGTTTGACTTATCGACACTTTTTATACCCTAAGTTCTTATTGGGAACTTAAGTCATGGTATATCTGTCGTCAACACAGCTCAGAGGCTACATGTAGACCAATGAACATGCCAAAATATCTGGTCGTGTACAAAATGGTCTTGGGACCGAAACCTTGTAGCGACCTCAGTGAGTTTTATTTTCAGATAACTAAATTTAACCTTATTCTTTGTATCGATGTTAGGATTCATCAAATTCAACTAAAATCTTATGTTCAGAAACGAAAAGAAACGGGCATATCATATATCAGTACTTACTGCCAAAATTCTTCTTCAGAGCTGTGCCCCTCCAGAAATGTCATTCCGGTAAGGTTGTCACTGAATCTGTCTGTCATGTTGGACAAAAACGTGGCGTTGAACAGTGTCCCGTTGGTCAGTGGAGAGTTTAGAAGTGTTGTGTTCGGCGCCCTCGCGTCAAGGAAACTGAAGCAGTCGGGCGTGTTCCACTCGTTATTGCAAGTACTCCATGGCAGCGGAAAGGTGAAGGACTGGTACAGATAATAAACCACCCAGGTGGTCAGCATAATGTAGTACCACACACAGAGCACCATAAGCAGGAACAGCCCCAATCCCAAGCCTGTAACAGTCAGTTATAACGGTCACGCTCACACGGCCGGGAGGAACACGTGTACATTGTCAACACATGTACTGAAAAGTACCGGACAATTTATGAATGCGAATTTATTCTAAATCCATATGAACGCCTTAAATTGTATCGTTTTTACGGTCGTAACGCGTCAATAAGAAGCTGAAGTAAGCGCTGTTCAGTGACTTTGCACTGCAAGATGACTAATTATTCATGGACTCTTCTACCGTATAGTCGCGGCTCCAGTATTATCTTACCTTTTATTAACGGGTATCTGTCATCGTAAAATCTGTGTAATCTTACCTTGTATAAGAGGACAAAAGATCCAAACATCCCGCATAGTCCTACCGGAAAACTGTCCGAGGGCTGCTTCCATGAAATAAACAGGTATGGCTAGCAGGAAAATAGTGATGAGGTATGGTAACAGGAAGGCGCCTGGAGATAACGACAAAACTTTATTACACAGTATAAAGGAGAGAAACTGTAACGGAAAGGCCAGGTAGGAAAGGACACAATTATAATATATTGGGTAGGAACTGTAGCAGGATGGCCCGGTAGTTAAGGGTACAACTATAATATATCGTGTAGGAACTGTAAAAGAATGGCCCGGTAGGTAAGGGTACAATTATAATGTATTGTGTAGGTACTGTAACAGGAAAGCCCGATAGGTAAGGTTACAACTATAATATATTTTGTTGGTGCTGTTACAGGATGGCCTGGTAGGTAAGGGTACAATGATACTATATCGTGTAGGTACTGTTACAGGATGGCCCGGTAGGTAATGGTACAACTATAATATATTGTGTAGGTACTGTAACAGAATGGCCCGGTAGGTAAGAGGACAACTATAATATATTGTGTAGGTACTGTAACAGGATGGTCCGGTAGGTAAGGGTACAACTATAATATATTGTGTAGGTACTGTAACAGCATGGCACGATAGGTAAGAGTACAACTGTAATATATTGTGTAGGTACTGTAACAGGATGGCCCAGTAGGTAGGGGTACAACTATAATATATTGTGTAGGTACTGTAACAGGATGGCCCGGTAGGTAAGGGTACAACTGTAATATATTGGGTAGGTACTGTAGCAGGATGGCCCGGTAGGTAAGGGTACAAATATAATATATTGTGTAGGTACTGTTACAGGATGGCCCGGTAGGTAAGGGTACAATTATATCATATTGTGTAGGTACTGTAACAGGATGGCACGTTAGGTAAGAGTACAACTATAATATATTGTGTAGGTACTGTAGCAGGATGACCCGGTAGGTAAGGGTACAACTACTTTGTATAATGTATTGGGTAGGTACTGTAGCAGGATGGCCCGGTAGGTAAGAGTATAATTATAATGTATTGTGTAGGTACTGTAGCAGGATGGCCCGGTAGGTAAGGGTACAACTATAATGCATTGTCATTAATTAAGGAGATAACTCAACGATAACTCTGTTACATGTATGTTTCATCATAGCAAACACTCGCCAGCTCCTTACTGAATGTAAAAATACACATGTACATCAAAATGGCATATGGTATTATGCTGAGCTCTGGGAAATAAAGGAAAAGACACAGATGATGCCCCCAAATCGACTTTATCGCTACCACCTTTTGAGTTTTACTTTATCCGGCATATTTACCTCTAACCGAGACAAGCGCCGATACGACATTGTCCTTGCAATGCTCGTCTCCTCCGAACATCACGCATTTCTATCTGTTGAAACGCGAATACCAGCTCTTCTACAGTAAAAAACTCGTTAATAGAAGCCATTGACAATAGGCCAACACGTGATCATTTCTATCATTGTGTAAAGTATAAATCCTCTTCACCAAACACTTAATGTCGCCACGATTCTAAACTACCTGAAAAATGTTGGTCAGTTCCAAAATATACCAATAACCATAATCACTTTTAATATTTAATTATAATTCATTTGAGATGTAACACGACATTTGATTGGTTTTCTAGAATCGTGGCGACATTAAGTTCGTGAAGCGGTTTAATACATGTACTTGTTACATTATGATAGAAATCATCAAGTGTTAGATTACTGTCATTATTAAACGGTTCGAAACATGATTGAAGCTGGTTTTTGCGTTCCAACTGAAAGGAATGTGTGATGTACATGTATGAATGACCTATTTAGAGACGAGCAGGGACAACATCGTCTCGGCGCCTTTATAGAGTTACAGAAATAAAGTGTATACATGGTTTAAAATATGCCGGCTAAAGTTAAACTCAACAGGTGGTAGCGATAAAACCGCTTTGGGGCATCATCTGTTTTCTTTACTTTCTTTACTGTTCTCCCGCTCATCCCAGAACCCAGCATAAAAACAAACGCCATTTTGAGGCACATGTGTAGTTTTCTATTAAGTTAGGAGCCACCGCTATGATGAAGTGCACATGTACGAGTGTTTGTCGTTGAGTTGTCTCCTTAATTTATGTCTTATTATATGTGCATACATTCATACACTGATAGAGCTATGCGAAACTTGTATGTCGTAAAAAGTATATGTCGTCTCTTGTATCGTCACAGTGTAAAGATGAAAAAAATCCATGGTGACGTTTGTTATGCCCCATGTAAAGAGAAGCTATATGTATCCATTACATGCTGTGTTTTAATGCATTTAAAAGAAAATGTTTCACCTGGTATACTTTTGAACATGTTATACTGTTAGCTTCTATATCAAACTGGCTTACCTCCTCCATTCTTCATACAAACATAAGGGAATCTCCAAACATTGCCAAACCCGACCACGAGACCAAGCACTGACAGAAAGAAGTCCAGTTTGTTACCCCATTGTTCCTTTTTATGTGGCGTTGAACTGTCTGACGTGCTATCCTCGCCGCCCATTTCGTCAGTTGCTGTTGGTTCCATGTTCTCTTCAGTGTCCAGTACAACAATGCATCAACACCGCCAAATACTACTATATATATACTGTGTATATACCCTAAGGGAAAGCCTGGTATAACATATGGACTGGTTCATTATCGAAATCAAAATCGCACAAGGACTCTTTATTTTAGGAATGAACACCTGCCTATCTTCGCTTTCAAAAACACGAAGGGAAAATCGTCCAAGTAAAAGCTGTAAAATCGTTCATAGATAAGTTTGTACTTTAGTTAGTTTAAACATATTTTATTGTACAAATATACAAATTGACAACAAGTTATTACAACTTAATATAGTCCTCTCCTCAATACATATTGTAAATATAGTGTATATGTTTTTGGGGAAACGGAAAAAGATAGATGCCCCATGTAAAGGTGGGGTGGGAGGGGGTGGGGGTGATGGAGGGGAGGGGTGTTACCTAGAAAATTAAACTTGTAAACTGAGAAATCGATCCGCATTTGAATAAATTATAAGTTATACAGATTTCATGACATGCATCCTGGTAGAGTACTTTCAAAATGGACAGAATCAATGTAACAAATAAATCAGGCAAAATAATGAAATACAATTTCATAAACAAATATAACAACTTAAATAAGAATAGAAAAATAATTATTACTATCAAAATCTATTGCTGGATTTGATGTAATGATGCACATGTCTGAAGATACTTATGTTGTTTTCTACCGAAAGTTGACTATTTCCAAACAAAAGTAGTTCTAAATTAAAATCAACATGCAAGGCATTCAAATTTAGGAGCAGGGTATGTCTTTCGTTGTTAAAAAGTAAGCACTCACAAAAAAAGTGAAAGGCATTTTCACAGGGATGGCCACAATAACAAACTGGACTATCAACCAGATTTACTCTAAAAAGATCATAGTTAAGTGGGCTACACTAATGTCTAAGTTAAGTAAGCAAAATGTTCAATTTACGTTCACCGAAACCTAAGTAAATTGCTGGAGGAGATCGTACATTTGAAGTTAACGAGTTTTAAAAGAATATAATGAGGGCAATGATCGTACTGAAAGGTCCAATGAATTCCAACCGCGAAGAGTTGAAGGTATAAAAGATGAATTTGTTAGAGAAAGCGTGAAAGGACGAATTCTATAATCATCATTGTTACTAAGGGTATAACGGTTATTTTCTGCAACGGAAGATGGCAATAGAGAATTTAAATAGTCTGGAGTTAATTTGTCGAACGAACGAGAAAAACAAAATCGTAGAAACTACATGAAAACGTCGCACGTATGAGATGAAAAGTCGCACTACGAAATTGAAATATTTCCTTTTTTTTCTTTTTTTCTGGTTTGGCTGTTCTGGTAATTGTGTGTAGTTCCATTTTTTTGGCATGGTAGTTATGTCGTCCCGTTGGTATGGGCAGGTATGCTTTCCCGTTTGTCTGGGCAGGTATGCTTTCCCGATTGTCTGGGCTGGTATATTTGTCATTTATTGTTTGTCTTCCCGTCCCGTGTGTTGTGTCTGGTGTATCTATCCTGTCCCGTGTGTTGTGTCTGGTGTATCTATCCTATCTCGTGTAATGTGTCTGGTGTATCTATCANGGTACTGTAACAGGATGGCCTGGTAGGTAAGGGTACAACTATAATATATTGTGTATGTACTGTAACAGGATGGCCCGGTAGTTAAGGGTACAATTATACTATATCGTGTAGTTACTGTAACAGGATGGCACGTTAGGTGAGAGTACAACTATAATATATTGTGTAGGTACTGTAACAGGATGGCCCAGTAGGTAAGGTTACAAACATAATAAATCATGTAGGTATTGTAGTAGGATGGTGTGTAGGTACTGTAACAGGATGGCCCTGTAGGTAAGGGTACAACTATAATGTATTCTGTAGGTACTGTAACAGGATGGCCCCGTAGGTAAGGGTACAACTATAATGTATTCTGTAGGTACTGTAACAGGATGGCCCAGTTGGTAAGGTTACAATCATAATACATTTATGTATTTTATGTAGGTACTGTAACAGGATGGCCCAGTAGGTAAGGTTACAATCATAATAAATCATGTAGGTATTGTAGTAGGATGGCCCGGTTGGTAAGGGTACAACTATAATACATTGTGTAGGTACTGTAACAGGATGGCCTGGTAGGTAAGGGTACAACCATAATATATTGTGTAGGTACTGTAACAGGATGGCCCT
>NW_018406208.1:670-770 GCF_002113885.1 Mizuhopecten yessoensis | reverse complement strand
CTGTCCCGTCTGTTTTGTATGGTGTATCTATTCGTCCTGTTTGTTGTGTCTGGTGTATCTATCTTGTCCCGTGTGTTGTGTCTGGTGTATCTATCCTATC
>NW_018406208.1:0-278 GCF_002113885.1 Mizuhopecten yessoensis | reverse complement strand
TATCTATCCTGCCCCGTGTTTTATATCTGGTGTATCTATCCTGTCCGGTGTGTTATATCTGGTGTATCTATCCTGTCCCGTCTGTTTTGTATGGTGTTTCTATCCTGTCCCGTGTGTTTTGTATGGTGTGTCTATCCTGTCCCGTCTGTTTTGTATTGTGTATCTATCTTGTCCCGTCTGTTTTGTATGGTGTGTCTATCCTGTCCCGTCTGTTTTGTATTGTGTATCTATCTTGTCCTGTCTGTTTTGTATGGTGTATCTATCCTGTCCCGTCTGTT
>NW_018406207.1:55800-56004 GCF_002113885.1 Mizuhopecten yessoensis | reverse complement strand
GGAATACTTTCGATACTAAGGGTACACTTCCTCTCCTTACGATACCCTTTTCTATCTAATATTAATTGACTTTACTTTCTACACGTTCTATAATGAGGGAATACTTTCTATACTAAGGGTACACTTCCTCATCTTATGGTAATTTTTCACTACTTAATGTTAACTAACTTTACTTTCTACAATGTTAGAAATGAGGGAATACTT
>NW_018406207.1:54178-54354 GCF_002113885.1 Mizuhopecten yessoensis | reverse complement strand
AATTTCTACACGTTCTATAATGAGTGAAACTTTCTATACTAAGGGCACACTTCCTAGCCTTACGGTACACTTTTTCTACTAAATGTTAACTAACTTTATTTTCTACACGTTCTATAATGAGGGAATATTTTCTATACTAAGTGTACACTTCCTCGCATTACGGTACACTTTCTCTC
>NW_018406207.1:53129-53354 GCF_002113885.1 Mizuhopecten yessoensis | reverse complement strand
CTAGTTAATGTTAATTGACTTTACTTTCTACGCGTTCTATAATGAGGGAACACTTTCTATACTAAGGGTACACTTCCTCATCTTATGGTACACTTTCTCTACTTAATGTTAACTAACTTTACTTCCTACAATGTTAGAAATGAGGGAATACTTCGATACTAAGGGTACACTTCCTCGCCTTATGGTACACTTTCTCTACCTAATGTGAACGACTTTCCTTTCTAT
>NW_018406207.1:49486-49765 GCF_002113885.1 Mizuhopecten yessoensis | reverse complement strand
TAATGAGGGAATACTTTCTATACTAAGAGTACACTTCCAACCCTTCTGGTACACTTTCTCTACTTAATGGTAACTAACTTAACTTTCTATGCGTTTTATAATGAGGGAATACTTTCTATGCTAAGGGTTCACCTCCTCGCCTTACGGTACACTTTCTCTACTGAATGTTAACTGACTTTATTTTTTACACGTTCTATAATGAGGGAATACTTTCTAAACTGAGGGTACACTTCCTCGCCTTACGGTACACTTTCTCTCCCAAATGTTAACTAACTTTGT
>NW_018406207.1:43529-43780 GCF_002113885.1 Mizuhopecten yessoensis | reverse complement strand
CTTTCTACACGTTCTATAATGAGGGAATACTTTCGATACTAAGGGCACACTTCCTCTCCTTACGATACACTTTCTCTATCTACTGTTAACTAACTTTACTTTCTACACGTTCTATAATGAGGGAATCCTTTCGATACTAAGGGCACACTTCCTCTCCTTATGGTACACTTTCTCTACTTAATGTTAACTAACTTTACTTTCTACAATGTTAGAAATGAGGGAATACTTCGATACTAAGACTACACTTCCTT
>NW_018406207.1:299-40557 GCF_002113885.1 Mizuhopecten yessoensis | reverse complement strand
TTCTACACGTTCTATAATGAGGGAATACTTTCTATACTAAGGGAATATTTTCTATACTAAGGGTACACTTCCTCGCCTTAGGGTACACTTTCTCTATTTAGTGTTAACTAACTTTACTTTCTACACATTTTATAGTGAGGGAATACTTTCTATACTAAGAGTACACTTCCTCGCCTTATGGTCCACTTTCTCTACTTAGTGTTAACTAACTTTACTTTTTACACGTTCTATAATGAGGGAATACTTCGATACTAAGGGTACACTTTCTCGCCTTATGGTACACTTACTCTACTTAGTGTTTATTAACTTTACTTTCTACACGTTCTATAATGAGGGAATACTTTCTATCATACGGGTACACTTCCTCGCCTTACGGTACACTTTTAAAATACTGACTACTTATTTTTTTCCCACAACATAATTATGGTTTTCCTGTTTTTACACTATCTAATAAATGATTATAGTAAAGCTGTTTTGTAATGTTTTAAATACATTTCAAAAGTTCAGTTACAATTATTAATAGGGAATGCATGTTTTGTGCTTTCAAGTTCATTATTTCATTTTCCATTTTGGATGAAAATCACTCTGGCGTAATATTACAATATGAAGGATTGTATCGTGATGTATTCAATAAGAACAATGGTTTGGTTTGGTTTAGTATTGTTTAACGTCCTATCAACAGCTATGGTCATTGATGCATGCGTGTAGTATATGAGTGTGTGTTTTGGGAGGCTGCGATATGTTCTTGCTTGTCTCCGTGTGATAACGCGGAACCGATGCCAACTTTATAGTGCTACCTCACTGAAACATACTGCCGAAGATACACAGTAGGACACCCCACCCGGTCACACTATACGGACAACGGGCGAACCAGTCGTTCCACTCCTAAATTGCTGAGCGTTTACAGACTCTAGTATGTCTCGGCCAGGGGACAGAACCCAAAGCCTTCCTCACAGGGGCGAACGCGTAACTAAAGGTCAAAAGTGAGTTTGTTCAAGGGAGACCTACCGTTGTTTTAGAGGAGAGCGTGTTAGTGTTTAGACAAGAACAAACACTGAAGGATAGTGGCAATTTAAACTCAAATATCTTGTTAATTTAGGTTTCAACAATAATTCAATGCTATGTCTTTCAATAAATAACACCTGTATGTACATGGTTGATATATAGTCTATACATAGTTAGCTCCCTTTGACTTCTGTACATGTGAGTAAATTATTTGTGTAGATTCTTGAATACTTTTATATATGTTCTATATTTTGTGATATATAATTGTCTACATGCTATTCTTTTTCTATAAGTTATTTTGTGTGACATGTGGAAGTTTCTTTTGATTACCTTGAAAAACTAACTAATTCCTTTGTCGGCACTGTGGCTATTAGTATACGTACCTTTGTTTGTTCGGATCCAGTGGTCGGCACTGTGGCTATTAGTATACGTACCTTTGTTTGTTCGGATCCAGTGGTCGGCACTGTGGCTATTAGTATACGTACCTTTGTTTGTTCGGATCCAGTGGTCGGCACTGTGGCTATTAGTATACGTACCTTTGTTTGTTCGGATCCAGTGGTCGGCACTGTGGCTATTAGTATACGTACCTTTGTTTGTTCGGATCCAGTGGTCGGCACTGTGGCTATTAGTATACGTACCTTTGTTTGTTCGGATCCAGTGGTCGGCACTGTGGCTATTAGTATACGTACCTTTGTTTGTTCGGATCCAGTGGTCGGCACTGTGGCTATTAGTATACGTACCTTTGTTTGTTCGGATCCAGTGGTCGGCACTGTGGCTATTAGTATACGTACCTTTGTTTGTTCGGATCCAGTGGTCGGCACTGTGGCTATTAGTATACGTACCTTTGTTTGTTCGGATCCAGTGGTCGGCACTGTGGCTATTAGTATACGTACCTTTGTTTGTTCGGATCCAGTGGTCGGCACTGTGGCTATTAGTATACGTACCTTTGTTTGTTCGGATCCAGTGGTCGGCACTGTGGCTATTAGTATACGTACCTTTGTTTGTTCGGATCCAGTGGTCGGCACTGTGGCTATTAGTATACGTACCTTTGTTTGTTCGGATCCAGTGGTCGGCACTGTGGCTATTAGTATACGTACCTTTGTTTGTTCGGATCCAGTGGTCGGCACTGTGGCTATTAGTATACGTACCTTTGTTTGTTCGGATCCAGTGGTCGGCACTGTGGCTATTAGTATACGTACCTTTGTTTGTTCGGATCCAGTGGTCGGCACTGTGGCTATTAGTATACGTACCTTTGTTTGTTCGGATCCAGTGGTCGGCACTGTGGCTATTAGTATACGTACCTTTGTTTGTTCGGATCCAGTGGTCGGCACTGTGGCTATTAGTATACGTACCTTTGTTTGTTCGGATCCAGTGGTCGGCACTGTGGCTATTAGTATACGTACCTTTGTTTGTTCGGATCCAGTGGTCGGCACTGTGGCTATTAGTATACGTACCTTTGTTTGTTCGGATCCAGTGGTCGGCACTGTGGCTATTAGTATACGTACCTTTGTTTGTTCGGATCCAGTGGTCGGCACTGTGGCTATTAGTATACGTACCTTTGTTTGTTCGGATCCAGTGGTCGGCACTGTGGCTATTAGTATACGTACCTTTGTTTGTTCGGATCCAGTGGTCGGCACTGTGGCTATTAGTATACGTACCTTTGTTTGTTCGGATCCAGTGGTCGGCACTGTGGCTATTAGTATACGTACCTTTGTTTGTTCGGATCCAGTGGTCGGCACTGTGGCTATTAGTATACGTACCTTTGTTTGTTCGGATCCAGTGGTCGGCACTGTGGCTATTAGTATACGTACCTTTGTTTGTTCGGATCCAGTGGTCGGCACTGTGGCTATTAGTATACGTACCTTTGTTTGTTCGGATCCAGTGGTCGGCACTGTGGCTATTAGTATACGTACCTTTGTTTGTTCGGATCCAGTGGTCGGCACTGTGGCTATTAGTATACGTACCTTTGTTTGTTCGGATCCAGTGGTCGGCACTGTGGCTATTAGTATACGTACCTTTGTTTGTTCGGATCCAGTGGTCGGCACTGTGGCTATTAGTATACGTACCTTTGTTTGTTCGGATCCAGTGGTCGGCACTGTGGCTATTAGTATACGTACCTTTGTTTGTTCGGATCCAGTGGTCGGCACTGTGGCTATTAGTATACGTACCTTTGTTTGTTCGGATCCAGTGGTCGGCACTGTGGCTATTAGTATACGTACCTTTGTTTGTTCGGATCCAGTGGTCGGCACTGTGGCTATTAGTATACGTACCTTTGTTTGTTCGGATCCAGTGGTCGGCACTGTGGCTATTAGTATACGTACCTTTGTTTGTTCGGATCCAGTGGTCGGCACTGTGGCTATTAGTATACGTACCTTTGTTTGTTCGGATCCAGTGGTCGGCACTGTGGCTATTAGTATACGTACCTTTGTTTGTTCGGATCCAGTGGTCGGCACTGTGGCTATTAGTATACGTACCTTTGTTTGTTCGGATCCAGTGGTCGGCACTGTGGCTATTAGTATACGTACCTTTGTTTGTTCGGATCCAGTGGTCGGCACTGTGGCTATTAGTATACGTACCTTTGTTTGTTCGGATCCAGTGGTCGGCACTGTGGCTATTAGTATACGTACCTTTGTTTGTTCGGATCCAGTGGTCGGCACTGTGGCTATTAGTATACGTACCTTTGTTTGTTCGGATCCAGTGGTCGGCACTGTGGCTATTAGTATACGTACCTTTGTTTGTTCGGATCCAGTGGTCGGCACTGTGGCTATTAGTATACGTACCTTTGTTTGTTCGGATCCAGTGGTCGGCACTGTGGNTTTAATAGTATACGTACATTTGTTTGTTCGGATCCAGTGGTCGGCACTGTGTCTATTAGTATACGTACCTTTGTTTGTTCGGATCCAGTGCTCATACTTGACCACACTCTTTGTTTGTTCGGATCCAGTGGTCGGCACTGGGGCTATTAGTATACGTACCTTTGTTTGTGCGGATCCAGTGGTCGGCACTGTGGCTATTAGCATACGTACATTTGGTTGTTCGGATCCAGTGGCCGGCACTGTGGCTATTAGTATACGTACCTTTGTTTGGTCGGATCCAGTGCTCATACTTGACCACACTCTTTGTTTGTTCGGATCCAGTGGTCGGCACTGGGGCTATTAGTATACGTACCTTTGTTTGTGCGGATCCAGTGGTCGGCACTGTGGCTATTAGAATACGTACCTTTGTTTGTTCGGATCCAGTGCTCATACTTGACCACACTCTTTGTTTGTTCGGATCCAGTGGTCGGCACTGGGGCTATTAGTATACGTACCTTTGTTTGTGCGGATCCAGTGGTCGGCACTGTGGCTATTAGAATACGTACCTTTGTTTGTTCGGATCCAGTGCTCATACTTGACCACACTCTTTGTTTGTTCGGATCCAGTGGTCGGCACTGGGGCTATTAGTATACGTACCTTTGTTTGTGCGGATCCAGTGGTCGGCACTGTGGCTATTAGTATACGTACCTTTGTTTGTTCGGATCCAGTGCTCATACTTGACCACACTGTCATTATTGTTCATCAGATGTGTTATTGTTTGTAAAAAAAAAATAGCTTCTTTTGAAGTAAATTACTGATACCTGTGATTTTGACATGAAATGTAGTCTCTAACAGACTGGATCCTATAGAACAAATATAACAGCAGAACAACTAGATGTCCTTGCTTCATTATGATGTATCGTTACAGAGTGATCTGTTCAGCTTCCATATATCTGATAAATAACTTGCTACCACTAACAGTACCGTTACTTTAACAGCATGTCCGCTGTGTATGCACGTTGACCGGGCTGAGACAGAAAAAACAGTTATTTATAATGTGTTTTGATAAAGACATAATTCATTTTAAGTTAACATAGAAAACCTTAACAAAGGAAAATTGTATTTTTAAGTCAAACGGTTATTGAATCGCACCTGTTTGGTTTTGTTATTTCGGTATTTCACACGAACAGTCATTTGCACATTTCTTTGGAGTGTTTCGCACTGATGGTCAGTGCTATTTATGTTACTGCCATGTTACTCCTGGATTAGGGACGGACAGGCCAATACTACCACCAATGTGAACCCGAGGACGCTGTCTGCTGTAACCCTGGCTGACCTAAGTTCTTTGTTGCGGTGACTTGTTTTGTGGCGCGCTAACATCGCTTTCTAAGATCACACGACACGAGGGGTCATTTTGGTCCTATTCCCATGTCCAGTTTGCGTTAGCCGGCGTTGTAACCATGTATGTTGACCTCGTGCTGTACCAAAGGCATGTATATATCACTGTGTGACCGGGAGTTCACACCGCGACCCAGCAGGTTAACATCGACCGGATAGGTTTTGACGACCTCTCCAGCCAACGGTACGCCCTCTTTGTGATGCACCAACTGTATACATTACTTACGACAACTAAAACTAAATCGATTGTCTCTTCAACTGTTTCAAAATTAAAGACACGGTTATTGTTTTACCATTGTAAACACTGAATGATACATAAAACAGTTTGTGTTATTTTAATTTTTAATTTCAAAAAATTTAATTGGACAAAAAATTGCACAATTGGATAAGACAACAGACTTAGCCTATACAAGTCTTCTCCTATCCGGTTATTTTAATTAGTAAGCTGACATAGCTAGGTTTCTTTTTCTAATTTTATGCAAGAAATTCGTCTCTTTATTGAAGGTATTTTATAAAGTTGACTTATAAACTATTTAAATTAAATGAAAATTATAGACGTGTGATTAAAAAAACTCGTATTATTGTTTAAATTTGTAAATGGTTCATGTTTATTACATCATTTGAAACTCGTTATCCGAATTCTGATCACATTCCGTATATATAACAACATTCAATGTTATTTGTATTCCATAGGTAAGTGTAGGAGGTATATAACGACACAGTCGGGAACCGTCGGCACGGAAATTTAAAGTGCCGACGGTTCCCGAATGCATAACGATATACATCATGTTCCTATCTACCTCCCTGTACAAACTAACTCTATATCATTCACCAACAAACTTCTGTCCGGCCATATTGCTTGAAACAATCCTATTTTATATTTGAAAATGTTATACTTATGAGAACATTGTCACTGTTCCGAGTGGAATTTGGGCAAACGTCCCCGTCGTAATAACTATAATTTATTTATATTACATATATACAATTTATTATCCCGTTTCCAGTCATCTTGAACACCCCTGGCTAGCTGCCCATTGACGTAACAGTGTAACAGATGATATACGATATACTGTATATTTGTGACGTGGGTGTCTTTTATACGAATTTAGTTAATTGTACTTGATTTAATGAAAACTATTATGTAGGGGAGACAACAGTAACGTACATTGTACAGGGGAGACAACAGTAACGTACAATGTACAGGGGAGACAACATCAACGTACAATGCACAGGGGAGACAACAGTAACGTACAATGTACAGGGGAGACAACAGTAACGTACACTGTACAGGGGAGACAACAGTAACGTACAATGTACAGGGGAGACAACAGTAACGTACAATGTACAGGGGAGACAACAGTAACGTACAATGTACAGGGGAGACAACAGTAACGTACAATGTACAGGGGAGACAACAGTAACGTACAATGTACAGGGGAGACAACAGTAACGTACAATGTACAGGGGAGACAACAGTAACGTACAATGTACAGGGGAGACAACAGTAACGTACAATGTACAGGGGAGACAACAGTAACGTACAATGTACAGGGGAGACAACAGTAACGTACAATGTACAGGGGAGACAACAGTAACGTACAATGTACAGGGGAGACAACAGTAACGTACAATGTACAGGGGAGACAACAGTAACGTACAATGTACAGGGGAGACAACAGTAACGTACAATGTACAGGGGAGACAACAGTAACGTACAATGTACAGGGGAGACAACAGTAACGTACACTGTACAGGGGAGACAACAGTAACGTACACTGTACAGGGGAGATAACAATAACGTACACTGTACAGGGGAGACAACAGTAACGTACAATGTACAGGAGAGACAACAGTAACGTACACTGTACAGGGGAGACAACAGTATTGTACACTGTACAGGGGAGATAACAATAACGTACACTGTACAGGGGAGACAACAGTAACGTACACTGTACAGGGGAGACAACAGTAACGTACAATGTACATGGGAGACAACAGTAACGTACAATGTACAGGCGTACAATATACAGGGGAGACAACAGTAACGTACACCTAACGTTCGCAGCATCAACACTTTGTCAATTTAGAACTCTAACGACATTTCAGGTTAAGCACTAAAACAGAGCAGTGAAGTTTATGAAACTAAATATGTGTGCATCCTCTCCATTTGTTCATTATACAAAATTGTATTTGATGCAAAGCAACAAATATGCAAATGAGTGTACACCAATGTTTTCGATTTCCACAATTTCCTTATAAGAAAGTGTCGCATAAGGTGAAAAGTCAGCTACAAAAAGATATACAAGAATTCACGTTAAACCACACTGTCCAAATTTTACCTCATATTCAAATGAGTAATCTGAATATTTTATTAAGGTTTTTCCAGTCTTTTCCCCCAACGTCAGAAGTAATGAACAAGCGTATAATTAGCGTCACTGATTGCAAGTAAACAATTAATAAATTAGGGGTTTTATGTACCATCCCTTTTGATTCAACAATAGCTTAGCTTTAGTTAGATTCCAACGTTTTGGCCCCTACATTCAGCCAGTTTACTTGGCAAGTCTAGTATCAAGAATATCACAGTAGACTTCGCACGGCACTGCTAATAACGCGATACCTCTGTAGATTAAAAGTGAAAATAATAAAATAATAATAATAATATACAACATTTGATATAGCGCCATATCTAGCTAACATAAGCCACTCTAAAGCGCTTTACAGTACATAGAAATACAATAAATACAATTAGGATATACAATTTTCGAGGAATTCGCAGGAGCTACCTTATCAGGCGCTAACTACTAGTCCTATCCCACCTGGCTAATATCTCCCTATGTGTGTATGCCTGCGTGTGTGCTGGAGATGTATTGTGTTCTGTTTGTAGTGGGACCGTGCTTCCAATGGCATCTTTTATAGTGCCATTTCACTTGAATGCTACATCACAGATACCGCAACATCCACCCCAGACCATGTTATACTCCACCTGGGTTGTTTGAGTTGTGTGGGCAGGAGAAAAACACTTTCTCTGATATCCCATGCGTGCGACGACTTCGGGGATCGAACCCCGGCCGCCTGCGTGGCAGGCCGAAGTGTTAACCACTCGACCAATCCGCCCATAAAAGAGGATATGAACCCTATAGCATCTCTTTAACATATTTTTTATAACGTAATTTAAAGTTATTTTGTCACTATATTCTAGGTATTTTGTTCTTCATTATTTATATGAAGATAACATTCTTTTCGAGGCATTATGTTGCATGTATAATTAAAGTTAAAAGTTTACTATAGTTTATATAGGGAAACAACACTTTTGGGTATATTTTGACAATTTTCTGTAGGAAAATATTCTTACTTGGTGATAATTATCCTTGGAGGAAGACGGTTTTAAAATGTAAAATTGGGATTCCTAGCCCCAATCTAATTAAAATTATATCTTCACATCGCTCCCGTTTACTGATATGTCGCGTTGAAGATCTAACAACATCCCGTAGAGGGTCATGTTCAGGCGACCTTTGCATTAACCAATCAGATGAGAGCTTACGCATTTCTGTAAGTGATGATGTAATGATTTCGGAACACACTTGCTATGATAAAAGACCGAGAGGTGTCAAATGAGCATCGAAAATGGCGGCGCCCATGACACCACGCCGTGTCTATCTACAAGACAACGTTTGTACAATTTGTGGATTTTGCTTTGAAATAAGAGAGACTTCCTCTTCTGGTTACAAAGTTTAACAACCTGAAACTAAAATTAACCAATGACAGGCTTCGCAATATTCAAACTATCACTGGACCAGACGAAAAAGTGGATTTTGGGCTACGAGGTGTCTGCATTAAATGCTACAGGTCCTGCTTTCTAATTGGTTGAAAGAAAGAGTTATGTCGCGTTTTGATTGGCTTGTTATAAATACGATAATGCATTCATGTTGACCTCTGACGTGACCGTCTATGGGATGTTGTTAGATCTTCAACGCGACATATCATCAGTAAACGGGAGCGATGTGAAGATATAATTTTAATTAGATTGTCCTAGCCCAACCCTAGGGGCCAGGGCGGGCCACAAAGGGAAAATTAACCAATATTTCAAAAATATTCTTCTCCAGACTCAGAGGTACTACAGTCAATTTTAGTGCATGGATAGAAAGATCATCAGGGGCTTTATTGAAATTGTAAATTTCAGGCCCCCCGAGCCATCCGTTCCCCCTTGGTGAGGGGGTAAAGTTTACTATAGTTTATATAGGGAAATAACACTTTTGGGTATATTTTATCCATTTTCAGCAGAAAATTATTCAAACTTGGTCAGAATTATCTTTGGTGGATGAGGGTATTACATTGTAAAATTACATTGGAATTCCTGCCCCATCCCCAATATTTCAAAATTCTTATCCTTTGATGTCATGACAAGTATTGCATTTCACTTAGTTTACATGCTGATTTCCACATCACATCTAAACAAAGAAATAAAGTACCTATGATATAATTCAGGTGACCGCTAAGGCCCTTGGGCCTCTTGCTAATTGTTCATTTAATGTTGTAGTAAAAGTATTACAGTAATATACGCATGACCGGACGCGCAGTGGATAAGCTCCTTGCTCTATATAATCAAAAAGTGCGGGTATAGGAATCCCGTGACAGAGATGCTCGTTTCTGCGCAAAAATAAGAATTTACGGTGGAATATTTCAAATCACCTGGCCCCAAGTTGTACTGTGTGTAATTATTTGCTGTATTATTTGTTCATGGAAGATGATGCCAACAAACATATTCAAAATCTGAATCTCTTTCCTGTCGAAGATATAGCACATTACACTGGTCCTCTGTCACCTTTACAGTCGTTTAGATATCACGTCCTTTCTGATAAGACACTGTATATCACCTCGCTCAGTTACATGTGGTGGGCAGCAGCTCCGCTGTGTAATAATGTGATTTTGAAGGTCATTCCTGCCTGACCGATTCTACTGTTAGAAATGTGGAGTTCAAAACAGTTAAATTGTTTTCCTGTTTTTCAATACTAGGGTGACTATGGACAACATCACGAGGCCGACCTTATATAATTGACATGTTGTAAAACGTCCAGTAGATATATAAAGGGGAACTAATTTTTACTCGATTTGATTTGAGAGGAAATACATATGTCAACATGTTAATATCTACAAAACATATAAGAGAGAGACAAGGACAACAAATTCAATGTGTGAATAAGGAGATGTGACTCTACAGTAAGACTTTTTTAAAAACATAACCATCTACCACTAGCGCAGCGAAAACATTAAAGAATTGATGTTAAAGATTTCAATTGGGCCAATACGAGCTTTAAGCTGATTTCCCGGCCATCCGGATAAAGGTAAATCATGGTAAATTAACATCTTTATATCTATAAAACATATCTCAACTTGTCAATATCTATAATAAATCAACATGTTAATATCTATAAAACCTATATCAACATGTAAATTTCTATAAAAAACACATATGTCAACATGATAGTAGCTATAAATCATATATCGACACGTTAATATCTATAATAAATCAACATGTTAATATCTTTAAAACCTATATCAACATGTAAATTTCTAAAACAAACATATGTCAACATGATAGTAGCTATAAATCATATATTGACACGTTAATATCTATCAAACATATATCAACTTGTCAATATCAATAACACCTATTTCAGCATGTAAATATCTATGAAATAATTCAACATGTTAATATCTTTAAAACATATATCAACGTGGTAATATCCATAAACCCTATATCAACATCTTGTTGACATATGTTTTATATATCAATGAAATAATTCAACATGTTAATTTCTATAAAACATATGTCAAAATGTTTTAAAATATTTATAAAACATAATCGACATGTTTATATCCTTAAAAAAAATCAAAATATTAATATCTATAAAACTTACATCAACATGTTAATATCTATAAAACTTACATCAACATGTTAATATCTATAAAACTTACTCCAACATGTTAATGTCTATAAGACATTAAATCTTCCTGACCTTTCATCCACACGTACATTTACGGCCAATTGACGAGGACCTTCTAGTTTATTTTTATTTGTTCCTATGGTCAACCTATATATATGAACTACCACAACAGTGGACCACACTTGTGGCGTGTCATTAGTTCAAATGGATGATAGATGTGTTTTATACAGTTCTTCATTTTAGTTTTATAACATGGCACGAACAAAGAAGAGAGGTTGTCATTGTTGTAACACGTGTCAGTGTTAGTAACATGTGGGACCCGTTCACAGTACTAATGATAAACGCATCTGTATTACTTAACACTTCAATGTGCTACAGAATTCTCATTAAAAATTGTTTTGTTCGTAAATTATCGACTCATATTTTTTTTATAAGGACGTGACATGTTGATTGTTATCGGTACAACAGTTGTACAAAGTTCACGTCAATAAATATACAAACAATACATGTAGGTAAAACAGACCCGTAGGGATATAGGCTTTGTGAAACAATAAGACATTTTAGAAAAAAAATTGTTGTTACTCTTTAGAAAGAGCGAAATCATAATGTTGCACACCTCTTTTTACCAGAGTTCTCGTTATGATACATTCCAACGTAATTACATACCTGTATATAAATAGGCGTCAAACGTCATAGACAGAGCTTCGTATACAAGGGAACAAAGGAGTGCAGATGAAAATTTATTTATTTTTAGGGTGGATAATATTATTTCAGTAAATATCGTTCGATCTGATTATGTTCGACCACGCTGACCTCTTTCTATTACAAACGTATGCTGCCCTTCACCACACACTTCCTTGGTGCCCATCTCATGATCAATGGACTAGTGTTTTCATTATCATTGAGGATAAGGACCCTTTCAAAAGAAATAAATATTATTTTAGAAAATGAAATGATTGATCTATTTAGTTGAACTTAAAATGATTGTTAATTTCTGCTTAGACGAGGTCCCGGACGAATAACTCGACAATAGTTTGAGGTAGTCTTTGTATGTTCAACCACTAGTTTATATTAACCCATTTAAAAAATGTATTTTATGTGAGTTGATAAGATCGCCGGACGGGCCAGGGCCAGGGCCAGGGGCAGTAATTACCTCCGTCTCCGTCTACCTGACAAAGGTAACGTCACCTCTCACTTCACCTCGACTTAACTGGCCGGCCGGGGTTGTGGTCAGCGCGGCCTCTAAAAGACCGTCCAGTCTTCGGATGACTGGTCAGCGTTGTATATATATGAGATATGACACAAATGTCCCGTCGATATGTTTTTCAATATTACAAAATAATATTTAAACCGTATCTGTACTTGTTTAATTTTACAAGACAAATACATGAGGTTAAATAAAAAGATAACATATGTTATTTGCCACGATAAGGCATTTAAAGTAGAGTTAATACTGTTCAGATATTACAAAAATATGAGGTGGCTTATCCTTCTGTTGATACTTGTAATTGACACCAGGCTACTTGGCGTTCGCTCTAGATCAAAATCAGATTCATTCAAGTAAACATAGTACAAATATCAATGGAGACTCATTTTTCCACATTAACATGTTAAAATCTATTTCACATATGATTGCTTAAACATGATACCTAATTACATCTTATGGTTATTGCAAATTATTGCAAAATTGTAGGCGATGTCATCTCACAGACCTGATCAAAATTTCCAATGGTACCTTTGAAGTTTTATTCTTTTAGAAATCCAACGGGAATTTATCTATAAATCTTGACAAAGAAGTGGACCTCGACAACCTTCAGAAAACAGCGATTTTCTTATTAAAAAGAAAATTAACAAACATGTATAAAGTTTCGTATAAGTGATTTTATTCTGTCGTTGCGTCTGTATTATGACGTTTTAGTGGTTATTTGAATAATCGTTTCCATTTTTAAAATGAGTTTGGGAGAGTATTTGAAGTACGTTTAATTCGTTTGAATTATGAGTAAAGCTGTCAGAGGATACCCCTTGATGTTGTATCGATACATAAATTACGTGTCACCAACTCGCGAAGGGCGGTAAGTCTTATCATTTGATGTTATGGAGCCTGTTAATGGTCGAATGATCTAAAAACTCTCAGCACAATACTTGAGACAACAAAATTGAAAATAAGATAACACTCGCTAACTGACACAATATTGGTCGTTGGTAGGTGTATGTACGGCTAAACATAATCTTTATTTCCTCTTATTTCCTATAAAAACGAAGGCTAAAAGAGCACAGGGTTGCAGTAAGTGACAACGCTATAGGCACACATACATTTCATTAAATGTGTCGTATATAGTTAAAGCGTATTGAAGTGCTGTTACAAGCAAAGTATTTTTTTTGTAAATCAAAAGCTGAACAAACGTGTATGATCTGTGTATCGTACCATCTACAATGTTGCGTAAACCTTCTACAAGTATACAATACGCAAATCGTAGTTTTGTCTATTTAAAAAAGTAAATGGCGGAGAAGGTTTGTAGGTAAACAAAGGCAGTTGTCCTGTGATCTAACACGCGTCCATTATTGATACGGAACCCTGATAATGTTATTTATGTCCTTTGAAAAAGACATTCACCTATTGACCACATGTTTTTGTGTGCCCTTCAGTGAGCTTACAGAGCCCGGGGATGTCTCCACCCGGCCCGGTTATAGGGTCAGACCATGCTCTATTGCGTCCCATGGGTACGAACATCACTGTATTGGTCAGATTCATTAGGTTAATGCAATATTTTCCTTAAGTTTACATCTGTCATATATCCTTTAATTATTGATTTATTGAATAAAAATGATCTCGTATGAATTAAAATAATTCATAAATGAAATAAAATCTATGAAAGAATTTCGCTTTGTTAGCAGCACGACTAAACCATTTTTTTTTAAATTTTACGCTACACACTGTCAAGCTGTTTAAACAACCTTGAATAATAATTAGTGTTGAAGGTGGATTTAAGCGTTAAGCAATGCCGTCTTTAATTGTAACATTCTTCGTACCTTCTTTTCTGTAATTGTTAACGGGTATGGCTACTTAGTATCCTATAGATCACATCAGCTGTCTTGCTACTAGCTATGATCTTGAGATTCATTATACAAGTGGCTTATCGAATGACCAATAGAACAACACGTATGTTAATTGTCGATTATCACATGTAAACTGTGGAACCTCGTTAGCTTAGGGCCTTCAGTGCTATCGTATATGTTGATGTTTATTGAAAGCAAGGAAATATCACAGAACACGAACAATCAAACTTCCTTATGTCGAAATCTTACAGAACACTTCTATCATACATATACCTCTTTATGTCAAATTATAATAGGACACGCGTAGAATCAAACTTATTCACGTCACAACTATATTGATTTACAATGTAGACATCGCTATAATGATTAACAATGTAGACATCACTATAATGATTTACAATGCAGACATCGTTATAATGATTTACAATGCAGACATAGTTATAATGATTTACAATGTTTACATCGTTATACTGATTTACAATGCATACATCACTATAATGATTTATAATGTATACATCACTATAATGATTTATAATGTATACATCACTATAATGATTTACAATGTAGACATCACTATAATGATTTACAATGTATACATCGGTATAATGATTTACAATGTAGACATCACTATATTAATTTACAATGTAGCCATCACTATAATGATTTACAATGTATACATCGCTGTAATGATTTACAATGCAGAAATCGTTATAATAATTTCCAATGAAGACATCACTATAATGATTTACAATGTAGACATCGGTATAATGATTTCTAATGTAGACATCACTATAATGATTTACAATGTAGACATCAATATAATAATTTACAACGAAGACATCACTATAATGATTTACAATGCATACATCACTATAATGATTTACAATGTAGACATCACTATAATGATTTACAATGTTGACATCACTATAATGATTTACAATGCATACATCACTATAATGATTTATAATGTATACATCACTATAATGATTTACAATGCAGACATCGTTATAATGATTTACAGTATAGACCTCGTTAAAATGATTTACAATGTAGACATCAATATAATAATTTACAATGTAGATATCATTATAAGAATTTACAATGTATACATCGTTATAATGATTTACAATGTAGATATCACTATAATGATTTACAATGGAGACATCACTATAATGATTTACAATGCATACATCGTTATAATAATTTACAATGTAGATATCACTATAATGATTTACAATGTATACATCGTTATAATGATTTACAATGTAGATATCACTATAATGATTTACAATGTAGACATCAATATAATAATTTACAATGTAGATATCACTATAATGATTTAGAATGTATACATCGTTATAATAATTTACAATGTAGATATCACTATAATGATTTACAATGGAGACATCACTATAATGATTTACAATGGAGACATCACTATAATGATTCAGAATGTAGACATCACTATAACGATTTACAATGTATACATCATTATAATGATTTACAATGTGGTCATCGGTATAATGAATTACAATGCAGACATCACTATAATTATTTGCAATGCAGACATCACTATAATCAATTACAATGTCGACATCACTATAATTATTGACACTGTTGACATCACTATAATGATTTATAATGCAGACATCACGATAAGGATGTAGAGTGTTTACATTTTTATAATTATTTTCAAGGCAGACATCACTATAATGATTCAGAATGTAGACATCACTATAACGATTTACAATGTATACATCGGGATAATGATTTACAATGTAGGCATCGTTATAATGATTTACAGTATAGACCTCGTTAAAATGATTTACAATGTAGACATAACCATAATGATTTACAATGGAGACATCACTATAATGATTCAGAATGTAGACATCACTATAACGATTTACAATGTAGATATCAATATAATGATTTACAATGGAGACATCACTATAATGATTCAGAATGTAGACATCACTATAATAATTTACAATGTAGACATCAATATAATAATTTACAACGAAGACATCACTATAATGATTCAGAATGTAGACATCACTATAATGATTCAGAATGTAGACATCACTATAATATAATGATTTACAATGGAGACATCACTATAATGATTTAAAATGCATACATCGTTATAATGATTTACATGACTATAATGATTTACAATGAAGACATCACTATAACGATTTACAATGTAGATATCACGATAATGATTTACAATGGAGACATCACTATAATGATTTCCAATGTAGACATCACTATAATAATATACAATGCAGTCATCACTATAATGATTTACAAAGGAGACATCACTATAATGATTCAGAATGTAGACATCACTATAACGATTTACAATGTATACATCGTTATACTGATTTACAATGCATACATCACTGTAATGATTAACAATGCAGACATAACTATAATGATTTATAATGCATACATCACTATAATGATTTACAAAGGAGACATCACTATAATGATTTACAAGGTATACATCGTTATACTGATTTACAATGGAGACATCACTATAATGATTCAGAATGTAGACATCACTATAATGCTTTACAATGAAGACATCACTATAATGATTCAGAATGTAGACATCACTATAATATAATGATTTACAATGGAGACATCACTATAATGATTTGCAATGTAGACATCGTTATACTGATTTACAATGTATAATAATTTACAATGTAGATATCAATATAATGATTTACAATGGAGACATCACTATAATGATTTCCAATGTAGACATCACTATAATAATTTACAATGTAGATATCACTGTTATAATGATTTACAATGTTTACATCGTTATAATGATTTATAATGTAGACATCAATATAATAATTTACAACGAAGACATCACTATAATGATTTCCAATGTAGACATCACTATAACGATTTACAATGTATACATCGGTATAATGATCTACAATGTAGACATCGCTAAAATCATTTACAATGTATACATCGGGATAATGATTTACAATGTAGACTTCGGTATAATGATTTACAATGTACACATCGTTATAATGATTTATAATGTAGACATCAATATAATAATTTACAACGAAGACATCACTATAATGATTCAGAATGTAGACATCACTATAACGATTTACAATGTATACATCGTTATACTGATTTACAATGGAGACATCACTATAATGATTTGCAATGTAGACATCGTTATACTGATTTACAATGGAGACATCACTATAATGATTTGCAATGTAGACATCGTTATACTGATTTACAATGGAGACATCACTATAATGATTCAGAATGTAGACATCACTATAATAATTTACAATGTAGACATCGTTATTATGATTTACAATGTAGACATCTTTATAATGATTTACAATGTTTACATCGTTATAATGATTTATAATGTAGACATCAATATAATAATTTACAACGAAGACATCACTATAATGATTCAGAATGTAGACATCACTATAACGATTTACAATGTAGATATCATTATAAGAATTTACAATGTATACATCGTTATACTGATTTACAATGTATAATAATTTACAATGTAGACATCGCTATAATGATTTACAATCCAGACATCGCTATAATGATTTACAATGCAGTCATCACTATAATGATTTACAAGGTATACATCGTTATACTGATTTACAATGAAGACATCACTATAATGATTCAGAATGTAGACATCACTATAACGATTTACAATGTAGATATCATAATGATTTACAATGCAGTCATCACTATAATGAGTTACAATGTATACATCGTTATAATGATTTACAGTATAGACCTCGTTAAAATGATTTACAATGTAGACTTCGGTATAATGATTTACAATGTAGGCATCGTTTTAATGATTTACAATGTAGAAATCACTATAATGATTTACAAAGGAGACATCACTATAATGATTTCCAATGTAGACATCACTATAATAATTTACAATGTAGATATCAATATAATGATTTACAATGGAGACATCACTATAATGATTTGCAATGTAGACATCGTTATACTGATTTACAATGCATACATCACTATAATGATTTATGATGTATACATCGTTATACTGATTTACAATGGAGACATCACTATAATGATTCAGAATGTAGACATCACTATAATGCTTTACAATGTATACATCGTTATACTGATTTACAATGTAGATATTACTATAATCATTTACAATTTAGACATCGTTATAATAATTTACAATGTAGATATCACTGTTATAATGATTTACAATGCATACATCACTGTAATGATTAACAATTCAGACATAACTATAATGATTAACAAGTCAGACATCACTATAATAATATACAATGCAGACATCACTATAATTATTTATGATGTATACATCGTTATACTGATTTACAATGTATAATAATTTACAATGTAGACATCGCTATAATAATTTACAACGAAGACATCACTATAATGATTCAGAATGTAGACATCACTATAATGCTTTACAATGAAGACATCACTATAACGATTTACAATGTAGATATCAATATAATGATTTACAATGGAGACATCACTATAATGATTCAGAATGTAGACATCACTATAACGATTTACAATGTAGATATCAATATAATGATTTACAATGTAGGCATCGTTATAATGATTTACATGACTATAATGATTTACAATGCAGACATCACTATAATGATTTACAATGCATACATCGTTATAATGATTTACAATGTATACATCGTTATAATGATTTACAATGTAGACATCACCATAATGATTTACAATGTAGACATCACTATAATGATTTATAATGCAGACATCACTATAATGATTTATAATGCAGACATCACTATAATGATGTACAGTGTAGACATCACTATAATTATTTGCAATGCAGACATCACTATAATCAATTACAATGCAGACATTACTATAATTAATTACAATGCAGACATTGTTATAATGATTTACAATGCAGACATCACTATAATAGTAGCATTCAATTGAGATGGCACTATAAATGATAACGTTGGAAGCACGGTTCCACTCCAAACAGAACACAATACATCTCCAGCACACACGCAGGCATACACACATAGGGAGATATTAGCCAGGTGGCATAGGACTAGTAGTTAGCGCTTGATAAGGCAGCTCCTGCTAACTCCTCAATATTGTATTGATTAATATATGCTAATTGTATTGACTGTATAACATTGTATATCTATGTGCTGTAAAGCGCTTTAGAGTGGCTAATGTTAGCTAGATAGGGTGCTATATCAAATGTTGTATATTATTATTATTATTAAAGTCTTTAAAGACAAGTAAAATCAAACCTTTTACTATCGAAGACTTAAAGGACACGAAGTCAAACCTCTTAATGTCGACGTCGTTTGACTCACGAATAGAACTCGGGGCATTCGACCTTCATATGTAAACACAAGAGCCAGGACCAAAAAAACCCCAATATCATATATCAGATATTATTTGTCCATATTACGGTTTATCCGTATAACGGTATGATATTGTTTGTCAACCCCGTCCGCATTACGGTATGATATTGTTTGTCCACCCCGTCCGTATGACGTTATTGTATTGTTTGTCCATCTCATCCGTATGACGGTATATTGTTTGTTAACCCCGTCCGCATTACGGTATGATATTATTTGTCCACCCGTCCGTATTACGGTATGATATTGTTTGTCCAACCCGGCCGTATTACGGGAAGTTATTTCTTGTCCACCCCGCCCGTATGATGGTATGATATTGTTTGTCCATCCCGTCCATATAACTGTATGATATTGTGTGTCCATCCCGTCCGTATTACGGTAATTTATTGTTTGTCAAACCCGTTCGTATAACGATATGATATTGTTATTCCACCCGTCTGTATTACGGTATTATATTGTTTGTCCAACCGTCCGTATTACCGTATGCTATTGTTTTTCCAACTTGTCTGTATGACGGTATGATATTATGTGTCCACCCCGTCCGTATTACGGTAATATATTGTTTGTCAATCCCGTCCGTATAACGGTATGATATTGTTTATTCACCCGTCTGTATAACGGTATTATATTGTTTATCCGACCGTCCGTATTACGGTATGCTATTGTTTGTCCGACCGTCCGTATTACGGTATGCTATTGTTTGTCCACCTCGTCCGTATAACAGTATGATATCGTTTGTCCACCCGTCTGTAATACGGTGAATTATTGTTTGTCCACCCGTCCGTATAATGGTATGATATGGTTTGACCACGTGTCCGTATTACCGTATAATATTGTTTGTCAATCCCGTCCGTATAACGGTATGCTATTGTTTGTCAAACCGTCCGTATTACGGAATGCTCTTATTTGTCCACCCGTCTGTATTACGATATGATATTGATTGTCCAACCCGGCCGTTTTACGGGAAGTTATTTCTTGTCCAACCCGCCCGTATGATGGTATGGTATTCTTTGTCCATCTCGTCCGTATGACGTTATTGTATTGTTTGTCCATTTCATCTGTATGATGGTATGATATTGTTTGTCCACCCGTCCGCATTACGGTATGATATTATTTGTCCACCCGTCCGTATTGCGGTATGATATTGTTTGTCCACCCGTCCGTATTACGGTATGATATTATTTGTCCACCCGTCCGTATTACGGCATGATATTATTTGTCCACCCGTCCGTATCACGGTATGATATTGTTTGTCCAACCCGGCCGTATTACGGGAAGTTATTTCTTGTCCACCCGGACGTATGATGGTATGATATTGTTTGTCCATCTCGTCCATATAACTGTATGATATTGTTTGTCCATCACGTCCGTATTACGGTTTGATATAAATTGTCCACCCCGTCCATACAACGGTATGAAATACATTTCCACCGGTCCATATGACGGTATGATATTGTATGTCTATCCCGTCCGTATAACGGTAGGGTATTACTTGTCCATCCTGTCCGAATTACGGTATGATATTGTTTTTCCATCCCGTCCTTATAACAGTATTATACTGTTGTCAATCCGGCCGTATTACCGTATGATATTGTTTGTCCAACCCGTCCGTATAACGATATGATATTGTGTGTCCATCCCGTCCTTATGACGGTATGATATTGTGTGTCCATCCCGTCCGTATAATGGTATGATATTGTTTCTCCACCCGTCTGTATTACGGTATTATATTGTTTGTCCACCCGTCCGTATAACGGTATGCTATTGTTTGTCTGGCCGTCCGTATTACGGTATGCTATTGTTTGTCCACCTCGTCAATATAACAGTATGATATTGTTTGTCCACCCGTCTGTTTTACGGGTATTATTGTTTGTCCACCCGTCCGTATAACGGTATGATATGGTTTGTCCACGTGTCCGTATTACCGTATACTATTGTTTGTCCATCCCGTCTGTATTACGGTTTTTTTTGTTTGTCCACTCGTCCGAATTACGGTATGATATTGTTTGTCCTTCCCGCCTGATTTAAGGTGTGATACTGTATGTTTATCCCGTATGTTAGGATAACGATATAATGTCACTGTTTGTCTATGTTTTTTATCCCTAGTAAGGATCACGATATAATGTCCCTGTTTGTTTATGTTTTATATTCCTAGGTAGGATCACGATATAATGTCATTGTTTGTCTATGTTTTATATCCCTAGTTAGGATCACGATATAATGTCCGTGCTTGTCTATGGTTTAATTCCCTAGTTAGGATCACGACACAATGTCACTGTTTGTCTATGTTTTATATCCCTAGTTAGGCTCACATTATAATGTCGTTGTTTGTCTATGTTTTTTATCCCTAGTACGGATTACGATATAATGTCACTGTTTCTCTGTTTTACATCCCTAGTTAGGATCACGATATATTGTCATAGTTTGTCTGTGTTTTATATCACTAGTTAGGATCACGATATAATATCATTGTTTGATTATGTTTTATTTACCTTGTTAGGATCACGATATAATGTCACTGTTTGTCTGTGTTTTATATCCCTAGCTAGGTTCACGATATAATGTCACTGTTTGTTTATGTTTTATATCCCTAGTTAAGGTCACGATATAATGTCACTGTTTGTCTGTGTTTTATATCACTAGTTAGGATCACGATATAATATCATTGTTTGTTTATGTTTTATATCCATAGTTAGGATCACAATAAAATGTCACTGTTTGTTTATGTTTTATATCCCTAGTTAAGGTCATGATATAATGTCAATGTTTGTCTATGTTTTATATCCATAGTTAGGATCACAATAAAATGTCACTGATTGTTTATGTTTTATATCCCTAGTTAGGATCATGACATATTGTCACTGTTTGTCTGTGTTTTATATCCCTAGTTAGTATCACGATACAATGTCAGTTTGTTTATGTTTTATATCCCTAGCTAGGATCACAATAAAATGTCACTGTTTGTTTATGTTTTATATCCCTAGTTAAGGTCAGGATATAATGTCAATGTTTGTCTATGTTTTATATCCCTAGTTAGGATCACGACTTATTGTCACTGTTTGTCTGTGTTTTATATCCCTAGTTAGGATCACGATACAATGTCAGTTTGTTTATGTTTTATATCCCTAGTAAGGATCAGGTTATTATGTCCCTGTTTCTTTATGTTTTATATCCCTAATTTAGATAACGATATTATGTCATTGTTTGCTTATGTTTTATATCCCTAGTTAGGATCACGGTATAATGTCATTGTTTGTTTATGTTTTATTTACCTAGTTAGAATCACGATATAATGTCACTGTTTGTCTGTGTTTTATATCACTAGTTATGATCACGTTATAATGTCATTGTTTGTTTATGTTTTATTTACCTAGTTAGGATCACGATATTATGTCACTGTTTGTCTGTGTTTTATATCCCTAGTTAGGATCACGACATATTGTCACTGTTTGTCTGTGTTTTTTATACCTAGTTAAGGTCACGATATAATGTCACTGTTTGTGTATGTTTTATATCCCTAGTTAGGATTACGACATATTGTCACTGTTTGTCTGTGTTTTTTATACCTAGTTAAGGTCACGATATAATGTCACTGTTTGTGTATGTTTATATCCCTAGTTAGGATCACGATACAATGTCAGTTTGTTTATGTTTTATATCCCTAGTAAGGATCACGACATAATGTCACTGTTTGTCTATGTTTTATATCCCTAGTTAGGATCACGATATAATGTCACTGTTTGTCTGTGTTTTATATCCCTAGTAAGGATCACGACATAATGTCACTGTTTGTCTGTGTTTTATATCACTAGTTATGATCACGATATAATGTCATTGTTTGTTTATGTTTTATATCCCTAATTAGCATCACGATACAATGTCACTGTTTGTTTATGTTTTATATCCCTAGTTAGGTTCACGACATAATGTCACTGTTTGTCTGTGTTATTTATCCCTAATTAGCATCACGATATAATGTCACTGTTTGTTTATGTTTTATATCCCTAATTAGCATCACGATATAATGTCACTGTTTGTGTATGTTTTATATCCCTAGTAAGGATCACGATATAATGTCCCTGTTTGTTTATGTTTTATATTCCTAGGTAGGATCACGATATAATGTCATTGTTTGTCTATGTTTTATATCCCTAGTTAGGATCACGACATAATGTCCGTGCTTGTCTATGGTTTTATTCCCTAGTTAGGATCACGACACGATGTCACTGTTTGTCTATGTTTTATATCCCTAGTTAGGCTCACATTATAATGTCATTGTTTGTCTATGTTTTTTATCCCTAGTACGGATTACGATATAATGTCACTGTTTCTCTATGTTTTACATCCCTAGTAAGGATCACGATATATTGTCATAGTTTGTCTGTGTTTTATATCACTAGTTAGGATCACGATATAATATCATTGTTTGATTATGTTTTACTTACCTTGTTAGGATCACGATATAATGTCACTGTTTCTCTATGTTTTCCATCCCTAGTAAGGATCACGATATATTGTCATAGTTTGTCTGTGTTTTATATCACTAGTTAGGATCACGATATAATATCATTGTTTGTTTATGTTTTATATCCCTAGCTAGGATCACAATAAAATGTCACTGTTTGTTTATGTTTTATATCCCTAGTTAGGATCACGTTATAATGTCACTGTTTGTTTATGTGTTATATTCCTAGTTAGAATCATGATATCATGTCACTGTTTGTCTGTCTTTTATAGACCTAGTTAGGGTCATGATATAATTTCACTGTTTGTTTATGTTTTATATCACTAGTTAGGATCACGATATAATGTCACTGTTTGTCTATTTGTTATATCCCTAGTTAGGATCACGATATAATGTCATTGTTTGTTTATGTTTTATTTACCTAGTTAGAATCACGATATAATGTCACTGTTTGTCTGTCTTTTATAGACCTAGTTAGGGTCATGATATAATTTCACTGTTTGTTTTTGTTTTATATCCCTAGTTAAGATCACGATATAATGTCACTGTTTGTCTATTTGTTATATCCCTAGTTAGGATCACGATATAATGTCACTGTTTGTTTATGTGTTATATTCCTAGTTAGAATCATGATATCATGTCACTGTTTGTCTGTCTTTTATAGACCTAGTTAGGGTCATGATATAATTTCACTGTTTGTTTATGTTTTATATCCTATAATGTCATTGTTTGTTTATGTTTTATTTACCTAGTTAGAATCACGATATAATGTCACTGTTTGTCTGTGTTTTATATCACTAGCTAGGATCACGATATAATATCATTGTTTGTTTATGTTTTATATCCCTAGCTAGGATCACAATAAAATGTCACTTTTTGTTTATGTTTTATATCCCTAGTTAGGATCATGACATATTGTCACTGTTTGTCTGTGTTTTATATCCCTAGTTAGGATCACGATACAATGTCTTTGTTTGTTTATGTTGCATATCCCTAGTTAGGATCACGATATAATGTCACTGTTTGTTTATGTGTTATATTCCTAGTTAGAATCACGATATAATGTCACTGTTTGTCTGTCTTTTATATCCCTTGTTAGGGTCATGATATAATGTCACTGTTTGTCTGTCTTTTATATCCCTTGTTAGGGTCATGATATAATTTCACTGTTTGTTTATGTTTTATATCCCTAGTTAGGATCACGATATAATGTCACTGTTTGTTTATGTGTTATATTCCTAGTTAGAATCACGATATAATGTCACTGTTTGTCTGTCTTTTATAGACCTAGTTAGGGTCATGATATAATTTCACTGTTTGTTTATGTTGTATATCCCTAGTTAAGATCACGATATTATGTCACTGTTTGTTTATGTTTTATATCCCTTGTTAGGATCACGATATAATGTCACTGTTTTTCTGTGTTTTATATCCCTTGTTAGGGTCACGATATAATGTCACTGTTTGTTTATGTGTTATATACCTAGTTAGGGTCACGATATAATGTCACTGTTTGTCTATTTGTTATATCCCTAGTTAGGATCACGATATCATGTCACTGTTTGTTTATGTTTTATATCCCTAGTTAAGATCACGATATTATGTCACTGTTTGTTTATGTTTTATATCCCTTGTTAGGGTCATGATATAATTTCACTGTTTGTTTATTTTTTATATCCCTAGTTAAGATCACGATATAATGTCACTGTTTCTCTATGTTTTATATCCCTAGTTAGGATCACGATATAATGTCACTGTGTGTTTATGTGTTATATTCCTAGTTAGAATGACGATATAATGTCACTGTTTGTCTATGTTTTATATCCCTTGTTAGGATCACGATATAATGTCACTGTGTGTTTATGTGTTATATTCCTAGTTAGAATCACGATATAATGTCACTGTTTCTCTATGTTTTATATCCCTAGTTAAGATCACGATATAATGTCACTGTTTCTCTATGTTTTATATCCCTAGTTAAGGTCACGATGTAATGTCACTGTTTGTCTGGGTTTTATAGGATCACGATATAATGTCACTGTTTTTCTGTGTTTTATATCCCTTGTTAGGGTCACGATATAATGTCACTGTTTGTCTGTGTTTAATATCCCTAGTTAGGATAACTATATATTGGTTTAACTGTTCTACAAAAAGGTTGTTTATTTTCTGTTTGAGGTACCTCAATGATTGTGATGCCTTTAATTTTCATTTCAAAATCGGACTTCAATGATTAATATATTGATTTGGGAAATATTTGTTATAATTAAAAGTATTTTGTACTTTTAACTCAAATGTACGTATGTTGTGTTGCTGTGTCGTTTGGTGACATGACCGCACTCACATTACTTTTAAGGTGCGTTCATTGCAGAGACAGCTGACACGTGTCGTCACGTTTTGTTATAAAGACTTTTGTCACATAGGGTGTGGTAATTATCTTGCTAGCATATACATACAACTCCCATGGGTCGGGTGTTGCTTGCGTCGCTAGAATATTTTCACTGAAGCGTGCGATAGCCTACAGAGTATGATGTAAAGCCTGTATAGAAGACCTGGCATTATCGGGTCATATCTATGGCGTTTTAGCAGGTGGTTTATATATAATGGATAACCACGCCACATCTCCCCGTTAGAGAGTACTTCCGCTAGATGCTCTGTTAGATAATGAAATTGTCAAATGATGTTGGTATACAGTGAATAAAACAAGGAGTAGCTTACAATCATTCAAACTATCATTTACCCCCAGTATTCAATTCTAGATAATTGAATTCTATTCTTCGCCATGCACAGCTTTTTATACATTTCTTGATGGCAGATGTTGACTTACTGTTTTTAATCTTGGTCAACGATGTGTTACCCACACTGATTCTTTGTGTGGACGCACAATTTATAATGATATTTTTGCGGTTTATTTGATATGATTAAAGATACCGGCAATTTCTGACTCATTGCATTTTGTTTTCGAAGATATAAATGCAGATTGTTTTTGACAAGTCGTATTTTCAGCCGATATGATACTCGATCTACATTTCTACCAAATATTTGATATCAAGACAATCGATTACGGAAAAAAACAAGCATTATGATAAAATTTGAGATAAAAGTAGAAACTAGATATTGTCCTAATTACCTACAGTATGACAATAATGACCGTCTCACTATCAAACTTTATAACAATTACCTACAGTATGACAATAATGATCGTCTCATTATCAAACTGTATAACAGTTACCTACAGTATGACAATAATGATCGTCTCATTATCAAACTGTATAACAGTTACCTACAGTATGACAATACTGGCCGTCTCACTATCAAACTGTATAACAATTACCTACAGTATGACAATAATGACCGCCTCACTATCAAACTGTATAACAGATACCTACAGGATGACCATAATGACCGTCTCACTATCAAACTTTAGAACAATTACCTACAGGATGACAATAATGACCGTCTCACTACCAAACTTTAGAACAATTACCTACAGGATGACAATAATGACCGTCTCACTGTCAAACTGTATAACAGTTACCTAAAGTATGACAATACTGACCGTCTCACTATCAAACTGTAGAACAGTTACCTACAGTATGACAATACTGACCGTCTCACTATCAAACTGTATAACAATTACCTACAGTATGAAAATAATGACCGTCTCACTATCAAACTGTAGAACAGTTACCTACAGTATGACAATAATGATCGTCTCATTATCAAACTGTATAACAGTTACCTAAAGTATGACAATACTGACCGTCTCACTATCAAACTGTAGAACAGTTACCTACAGTATGACAATACTGACCGTCTCACTATCAAACTGTATAACAGATACCTACAGGATGACCATAATGACCGTCTCACTATCAAACTGTAGAACAGTTACCTACAGTATGACAATAATGACCGTCTCACTATCAAACTTTGTAACAATTTTTAGGTTTATCTTGTGAAATCAATTTCTATTATAAATACTTACCACAGTCATTATAATGCATATTCCAACCTTACTTGGCTCTTTACATACGTAAATAAAGAATTTTCCCCCCATGGGGAACCCCTGGAAAACCCAACAATCAGACGGCAGTATTCACGAACGTGATCAGACACGAAGTCATGCTTCCCACTTCACAATTCCAAAGCCCAAAAAAGTGAGAGCCAAGGAGACAAGGGGAGGCTGGGAGGGAACTCACCTAATGACTGTGGTAAGTATTTATAATAGAAATTGGTTTATCAAGAGAAACCTCAATTCTATTTCAAAATACGTTACCACAGTCATTATAATGCGAATTCGACTTACCGCAGTGGTGTCTCCGTGGAGCGATGAAGGGTTCCAACAATAGGACCCATACCCCCGGAGGAAAAATTCAAAATACATTTTCTTTTGTGATTACGACCAGCGTTCCGGATCACGCGGAGAAGACATAATGAGGGTTATGCAAAATAAGAGGGAGGACAGACAACGGACTGGGCATCCACAAGAGGGCCCAAAGAATACAACCCGTCAGACTGTCCCGACAAAGATTGGATATAGAACTCAGTAAACGTAGAATGACCCCTCCAAACAGCAGCTGTCATGACCTCAGCGTAAGAAGAACCATAAAATAAGGCCCACGAAGTAGCTAAAGCGCGAACCTCATGAGCCCTAACCCCTGACACCCACAAGGACTGATCCCCTGCCGACTCATGCGCAGTTCGAACAGTCTGAACAATCCAGCGTGAGATAGTCACCGCAGAGATATCGGAGCGACTGGGCTGGAGAGACTGGAACAGCCGAGACGAGTGTCAACGGAGGCAAGAAGGAGATCTGCTGAAAGCATGAATCTCGCTTCTGCGGCGACCGGAAGCAAAGGCTATCAAGAACACAGCCTTGAAAGTAAGAAACTTCGGATCCGTCGACTGGAGGGGCTCGAATGCATACCTTTCCGGTCAGACGTCGGCGGGGGTGTGGTCGGGGTCAACAAGGAATCTAGCACAAGTGCTAAATTCCACCAAGGGACCAATTGCCGTGAACGAGGCTTCTTAATGTAGAAGCCCCTAATGAGAGCAGACAATGAAGCATCCTAGCCCAAAGACTTGCTACCATAGAAAGCCAGCACACTAGCAATGGCTGAACGATGGCCTGCAATAGTTCCCGGAGACAGACCTTTGTCCTGGAACAGAGTCAAAAGAAAGTCGGCTACAACGGGAACAGAGGCAGAGACTGGATCAATCGACCGTCCGACACACCAATCACCGAAGGCGGACCATCGAGATTAGTAGACGGCGGAAGACGAAGGTCTAAGTGATCCTGCGATGCGAGTTGCAACTTCTCGAGAAAAGCCCGTCTGAGTGAGCCTTCCCGAGATAGCATCCAACCGTGAAGGTGGAGCCGTTCTGGTCCCGAGTAGAACTTCCGGGACCTTGGTTGAGACAGCAGATCCCACAGGGGTGGGATGCTGCGCGGGAAGTCCACCGAAAGCCGAAGCAACAGAGGAAACCAAGGTTGTCGAGGCCAGAGCGGTGCAACCAGCAACACAGTACAAGGGTGTAGAAGAATCTTCTCCAACACTCTGCCCACCAGATTGAAGGGAGGAAACGCATACGCGTACATTCCCGACCAGTCCTGGGATAGAGCATCCTCTGCCATGGCCATAGGATCTGGAACCGGAGACACAAACGTAGGGAGTCGAAAAATCAGGGCCGTCGCGAACAGATCCACATGGGGTCTGTCCCAAACCAGGCAAAGAGACCGGAACACCGAGCGCTTGAGGGTCCATTCGGTGATAACCGGGCTCCGAGACCGAGACAGAGTGTCGGCCAGAACATTCAGACGACCTGGAAGGGGCCTCACCGTGAGATCGAAACTGATCTCCTGACACAGCAACAGGACCTGGGTGGATAAAGCACACAGAGCCGGGGAACGGGTGCCCCCCTGGCGCTGCAGATATGCCACCACAGTGGAGTTGTCTGTCGCCAGACAAATGGCCTTGTCCTGTAGGGAGGGTCGAAAACCCCGAAGGGTCAACAGAACAGCACGCAATTCCAGAACATTGATGTGTTCTGAAAGCTGTTACCCCGACCACACCCCCGCCGACGTCTGACCGGAAAGGTATGCACCCCAACCGGTCATGGACGCGTCGGTGTAAAGGGTCATAGCGGGAGATGCCCGAACCAGAGGGACTCCTGCCAAGACATTGTTCTCGAGAGTCCACCAACGAGCTGATTCCTTCACCAACTCCGGCAGATGAATGTACACATTCTACTGCCGAGACACCGGAGACCAAACTGACAGAAGGAACAGCTGGAGCGGACGGATGTGAAGCCGACCCAAGGGAACCACATCCGCCAGTGAATTCAGGTAACCGATGAACCGAAGTAACCATCGAACCTGAATTCCCGTCACACCGACCAGAACGGAGACCAACAGAGAGGCCTTCTCGAACTTGGACACTGGTGGAAGGACAAACCCCAGATCGGTTCTGAACCGATAACCAAGGAAAACAAAATCTTGGGAGGGGAGAACCTCCGACTTCTCCCTGGAAGGGATGAACCTTGGGCGGCACAGACCGCCCAGAACCGACCTCGTGCTCCGGGACAGGATAACTGGATCCACTTGGAGCAACAGGGAGCCGTCGAAGTAGATGTGTGCATCTACCCCGAGACTGTGGAGGTGCCCCACTACTACCTGCAACAACTTGGTGAAAACCAAGGGGGCCGTAGTTAGGCCGAAGGGCATAGCGCGAAACTGGTAAACCTTCTGCTCGAAAGTGAACCTGAGGAACTTCCTGGCCGACCTCCTGACCGGGATGTGAAGGTAAGCATCCTTCAGATCGATGGACGTAGCCCACATCCATGGACGCACTGACGCAATGATGCGTCGTGGCGTTTCCATCGGGAAGTGCGGGGAATCGACGTACGTGTTGAACGTACTGAGGTTGATAATAGGCCTCCAGGCACCGGACTTCTTCTTCACGAGGAAGACCCGGGAGTAAACCCCTGGAGACCACCGGTCCGGTGAAAGTTCCTCGATCGCGCCCTTCGCGATCATGGCCTGAACCTCCGACCTGAGAGCCTTCACCTTTCCCGGATCGGAAGGAGAAGGTAAAAAGATAGGCTCTCGCGCCAGAGGTGGATCCCGAAGGAGCGGGATGCAGAGACCCTTGGACACAACCCCTAGGGCCCAACTGTCTGATGTGATTTCTTTCCACTGAGGAACGAAATGGGACAGCCGACCGCCTACTGGCAAGTCCGGAAGGGGCTAATCTAGCCCTTCCCAAACCACATCGGCGGAGCATCCCGCGCCCCTGGGCGTGGGAGCGGCGACAGACAGTGGTCAAGGAGTTAGCAAGGGCAAGGAAGAGTCAGGAACCCTTCCTACCTCTGGACAATTTGGCTTTGCCTCGACCCCTATGGGGGCCCCTACCGCGGAAGGAAGATTTCCGACGTTCTGCCGGAGCGGAAGTCAGAGGGACAGCGTGCTGCTGAAAAGTAGCCGTCTTTGCCCTCTTCCTCCTACGCCTGGAGGAGCCAGAAGCCTGCCTCTTCCTGCTCGCGCTCTTGCCTGCCGAATTGTGGCGTGCATCCTCAGATGCAAACGGGTCCAACCTCATCTCAGATTGCACTGAGGGAAGGCCCCCGCCAAACAAATCCTCGACAGTCAAGGGAGCCTCCAAAAGGGAAGACTCAACAGAGGTCGAACTTCCGCTGGTGTTCTCCGAGATCTTAGGCCGAGCCTTAGCCTTCGCCACACCCCTACCCCTCCTACCCGACTTACCTGCACGCCCTTGCGGACGGGGAGAACCACCGGCAGGAGTCGGCTGCCAGGCACGGCAAATGTCACACGGCTGCTCCAGAGAGCAAGACCGACAGCTAGAACAGTAAGGGTGGGGGTCGGAAGCCTCAAATAAATGACCCCCAGGACAGCGCCTTTGAGAAGCAGGAGTCCCCATCTCAAAGTAAACAAACCGTCAAACGCGAACACGTGGCCGGAGCCTGGTCGCAAAACGGCGCAAAATAAAGCAAAACGCTAAATTAAAACAAAATAAAGTAATATAGTATTTAAGGATACAATATATAACGGTACAAACAACGCCAGTAACAGTTGGAACCCCGGAAGGCTGAAGGAATTATGAAGTGGGAAGCATGGCTTCGTGTCTGATCACGTGCGTGAATACTGCCGTCTGTTTGGTGGGTTTTCCAGGGGTTCCACATGGGGGATGGGGGGGATTCTTTATTTACGTATGTAAAGAGCCAAGTAAGGTTGGAATATGCATTATAATGACTGTGGTAACGTATTTTGAAATAGAAACCTACATATAATCGATAACAATCCGTGTGTATCACTGAATGTTTATATTCCATATAGTGTACATACCATTAGATGGCATGACTGGTATAACCATACATCTCATATAAATGTATCTATGACGAGAAATGATGAGTAAAATGCCTGCTCTCTACTATATTAATATAATTTACTTCCTACATGTTTATAAGGTTCATTGCTTGATATGGTACACGTAGGTATTGCGTTATTGATACCTTTTACTTCACTATATACTCGAATGTCGAAAAGGTATTCTAACAGATGTTACTGTATAAAAGTAAGCAACCATTGATGTGCCATAGGTGTACCCTTGAACTCGTATCATTGTCGATAGGTTTAGGGGTGCACAAAGGGTTCACCTGTGTCTCTTTATAATAAAAGTGATACTTTATACAAGATGTATTTTGTACATAAACTGCCTGATATCTGCTAAAAGTATTATTGCATATGTTTAGGGTTTGCCATCAAAGTACCTGATGTATTAGCTTGGTACCTGTAATAATCTGTTCTCAAAAAAGACGTTTTTTTCGATGTAAGTAACTGTATGTACAGTAACTGTATGCATGTATGTATGTATGTATATAGGTATGTATGTATGTATGTATGTATGTATGTATGTATGTATGTATGTATGTATGTATGTATGTATGTATGTATGTATGTATGTATGTATGTATAATGTATGTATGTATGTATATATGTATGTATGTATATATGTATGTATGTATGTATGTATATGTTTATTACAGATGCGTTTATGCGGTCAGGTATCCTTACAGTCAAATACATACCGCAAGGTAGTATCATATTCACAACCTTATATTTACACGCAGGGTTTGTAAATAACCTTTTTATACCACGTTTAATTTTGGGCATGAATTGCTGTCTATTGAACATGAAGAACGATAGTATATTATCTATACCTATTATAAATTGTTCCTAATAACATTATTGCACTCCTAATGTTTGGCGTCTTATTGTCATATGAGCTAGTTAATAAAATGTATCACAATAATTCATTACAGAAAATGTATAATTTTATGATCGGTATATGCGCTTCACACTTAATTCGTAATATTAGTAATCTGTACCATCCGATCAAATGCGTAAATTGGAAGGATACCGGCTGATCCGTGTCACTGACCCCTGAGTTCGTGAAAACGCATGCGATGTTATGTAGGATGGTTCTACTCTCAACAGGTAACGTCAGGTCTATCATGTAATCAGCATACGGTATGGGGTCATAACTACCCATTATATAGACCCCCTAACTCTCTCGTTGGCTCCTGGGACAGGCTAGATATTAACCTAAATAATATTACTGATCTGCAAAGGGAAGTGGTCCTGGTAGGGGATATAAATCAAGACATGTTACATCTAAATCCAAACTCACATCTACATAGAATTTTGTTGAAATATGGGTTAGAAAACACTGTTACTGAACCTACCAGGATTACTTCCCAGACCTCAACATCACTTGACACTATACTAACAAACAACGTTAACTTCATTCAAAATACAATAGTACATCCTCCCTCTTGTAGTGATCACTGTCCAGTTAGCGCTGATCTGAAATTTAAAACTTTAAAGAAACATGCATATAAAAAAGACTTTATTATATTTCAATAACACTGACTTTGACGGGGCAAATGAGTATCTTAAGTCCATTGACTGGAATCTTTTATTACAAGGTGATATTGAAAATATGAACTCTCTTTTAACTGATAAAATCCAAACTGCTATCGACCTATTCGTGCCACATAAAACAGTAACTATAAGACCTAATGATAAAATTGGATGACTAATGGTATCAGACTCAAAATTAGACAAAGAAATCGCCAGCATTCCAAAGCTAAGCTACATAATACTCCAGCTTCTTTGGCCAAATTTAGATCTATTCGAAATGAAGTTATATCCTTAGTCCGGGAAGCTAAAGAAAAATATTTATCTAAACTTCAATCTTCTTTAATTGATAAAACCATACCCCCCCGGAAAATGGTGACGTATTGCAAAATCGGTTATGAATCTCAAAAACAAAAACGAAAATGACTCTTCATTGATTATCAACGGCGAACTGAAAATCCACTCCATAGATAAAGCGGAATCTTTTAAGAATTATTTCACTTCTATTTCCGTAACTGAAAACAATGCTGACGATTTACCTCCTGACTGACCCCGACCCCGACCGATCTATATCATGGTACACAGTATGTTATATCTATATCATGGTACACAGTATGTTAGATCTATATCATGGTACACAGTATGTTAGATCTATATCATGGTACTGAGTATGTTAGATCTATATCATGGTACACAGTATGTTAGATCTATATCATGGTACACAGTATGTTAGATCTATATCATGGTACACAGTATGTTAGATCTATATCATGGTACACAGTATGTTAGATCTATATCATGGTACACAGTATGTTAGATCTATATCATGGTACACAGTATGTTAGATCTATATCATGGTACACAGTATGTTAGATCTATATCATGGTACACAGTATGTTAGATCTATATCATGGTACACAGTATGTTAGATCTATATCATGGTACACAGTATGTTAGATCTATATCATGGTACACAGTATGTTAGATCTATATCATGGTACACAGTATGTTAGATCTATATCATGGTACACAGTATGTTAGATCTATATCATGGTACACAGTATGTTAGATCTATATCATGGTACACAGTATGTTAGATCTATATCATGGTACACAGTATGTTAGATCTATATCATGGTACACAGTATGTTAGATCTATATCATGGTACACAGTATGTTAGATCTATATCATGGTACACAGTATGTTAGATCTATATCATGGTACACAGTATGTTAGATCTATATCATGGTACACAGTATGTTAGATCTATATCATGGTACACAGTATGTTAGATCTATATCATGGTACACAGTATGTTAGATCTATATCATGGTACACAGTATGTTAGATCTATATCATGGTACACAGTATGTTAGATCTATATCATGGTACACAGTATGTTAGATCTATATCATGGTACACAGTATGTTAGATCTATATCATGGTACACAGTATGTTAGATCTATATCATGGTACACAGTATGTTAGATCTATATCATGGTACACAGTATGTTAGATCTATATCATGGTACACAGTATGTTAGATCTATATCATGGTACACAGTATGTTAGATCTATATCATGGTACACAGTATGTTAGATCTATATCATGGTACACAGTACGTTAGATCTATATCATGGTACACAGTATGTTATATCTATATCATGGTACACAGTATGTTAGATCTATATCATGGTACACAGTATGTTAGATCTATATCATGGTACACAGTATGTTAGATCTATATCATGGTACACAGTATGTTAGATCTATATCATGGTACACAGTATGTTAGATCTATATCATGGTACACAGTATGTTAGATCTATATCATGGTACACAGTATGTTAGATCTATATCATGGTACACAGTATGTTAGATCTATATCATGGTACACAGTATGTTAGATCTATATCATGGTACACAGTATGTTAGATCTATATCATGGTACACAGTATGTTAGATCTATATCATGGTACACAGTATGTTAGATCTATATCATGGTACACAGTATGTTAGATCTATATCATGGTACACAGTATGTTAGATCTATATCATGGTACACAGTATGTTAGATCTATATCATGGTACACAGTATGTTAGATCTATATCATGGTACACAGTATGTTAGATCTATATCATGGTACACAGTATGTTAGATCGATATCATGGTACACAGTATGTTAGATCAATATCATGGTACACAGTACGTTAGATCTATATCATGGTACACATGATGTTATATCTATATCATGGTACACATTATGTTATATCTATATCATGGTACACAGTATGTTAGATCAATATCATGGTACACAGTACGTTAGATCTATATCATGGTACACAGTATGTTATATCTATATCATGGTACACAGTATGTTTGTACTGAGTACGTTAGAAGTACATGTATATCCCGGTATTTACTTGTAAGGTCTGATACACATTCTGGTGTTGGTTTTACCTATTAATATGTAACCTTGATGTATCCTTGACCTTAATCCGTTTGTTACCTCACGACGCTTACGTTGGAGGTTTCACATTACACGATGTTTCCCTGTTTGCCTTCATGTAATGTACAGGAAGAGTGTTGTCAATCTATCATAATTAAGTACACTAGTGCACTCAGTCCATAGTCGGGCGACGTTTTGATGAATGACTTATAGCCCAGGTAGAATACAAACTTACCTTGATACTTACTTATACATGTATGACCTACCACCTCTCGACGGTAGATAATGTTGGCAGGCTAGTATTTCTATATGTACACACAGTAGCACGTGTAATCGGGCCTGTTACGTCATTTGCATATATCCTCTTTATGCAGGTATACTATATATATAACTGTTTGTCTAAATATATTCGAAACAAATTGAAAAGCTGGTCTTTTTTCCGAGATACACGTGTCCCATGTGGAATATCTATGTTAATCTTTGTTCTACCCCATATAAGTGCACAGGTGATCCAAAGATTGTAAACTACAGTTTTCTTTGTTGGGATTTTAGATAAGTCAAGTTCGGGCTAAAAATATTAAATACCAGACGTACTGAAACATGACGATATAGATAGACATCTCAGTCAGCATTGTTGTTAAGCCTTTGCTAACTGCTTAATCAAGCCATATAATGTTGCTTTCGTATTGGGCAATGCCAATATTTACCAAATTCCCGCGTAAAAAGTGAGAGAAAAAGAGTAAACCCTGATGTAGGTTCATTGTATGTGGGAAAGAAAAATTCCGACCTCGGATGTAGAATTTGATGGAAACTATAACTCAGGGTTCGAAAATGTTAGAAAGATAACCAACTCCGGTGTTCGTTAATGGTGTGTTCAAGCATTTGTTCTCACTCTCGTTCAAACTTCCCCCATAATACACACACATTCGTTGATAATTTCTTAAATACTTTAATTTCGGGCTGTATCTATCTTCGCCATTGTATCGGTTGCATTGGAACCGAAGACAATATGAATAGCAAATTTATGACAAATAGACAGTTGACAATTTGTAAATGCCAAACCTCAAAAATAAGTGCCCACAAATGTTAAACAGTATCTCCATACGACTGTTAGTAATTTTTATCGTTCTAACGAAAGACATTATTGAGAGATTTTGTTGTGGGCGTGAGCGAGTGACATTGTTCAGAGATTTTGTTGTGGGAGTGAGCGAGTGGCATTGATCACAGATTTTGTTGTGGACGTGAGCGAGTGGCATTGTTCACAGATTTTGTTGTGGACGTTAGCGAACGGCATTGTTCACAGATTTTGTTGTGGGCGTGAGCGAATGGCATTGTTCACAGATTTCGTTGTGGGCGTAATTAGCGAGTGGCATTGGTCAGAGATTTTGTTGTGAGCGAGTGGCATTGTTCACAGATGTTGTTGTGGGCGTGAGCGAATGGCATTGTTCAGAGATTTTGTTGTGGGCGTGAGCGAGTGGCATTGTTTTTAGATTTTGTTGTAGGCGTGAACGAGTGACATTGTTCACATATTTTGGTGTAGGCGTGAACAAGTGACATTGTTCTCAGATTTTGTTGTGGGCGTGAACGAGTGGCATTGTTCACAGATTTTGTTGTGGGCGTGAACGAGTGACATTGTTGACAGATTTTGTTGTAGGCATGAACGAGTGACATTGTTCACAGATTTTGTTGTGGGCGTGAACGACTGATATTGTTCAAAGATTTTGTTGTAGGCGTGAGTGAGTTACATTGTTGACAGATTTTGTTGTAGACGTGAACGAGTGACATTGTTCACAGATTTTGTTGTAGGGATGAACAAGTGACATTGTTCACATATTTTGTTGTAGACATGAACGAGTGACATTGTTGACAGATTTTGTCGTAGACATGAACGAATAACATTGTTCACAGATTTTGTTGTGGGTGTGAACGAGTGACATTATTCTCATATTTTGTTGTAGACGTGAACGAGTGACATTGTTACCAGATTTTGTTGTAGTGATGAACGAGTGACATTGTTCACAGATTTTGTTGTAGGCATGAACGAGTGACATTGCTGACAGATTTTGTTGTAGACATGAACGAGTGACATTGTACTCAAATGTTGTTGTAGGCGTGAACGAGTGACATTGTTCACAGATTTTGTTGTGGGCGTGAACGAGTGACATTGTTCACAGATTTTGTTGTAGGCGTGAATGAGTGACATTGTTGACAGATTTTGTTGTAGACATGAACGAATGACATTGTTCTCGGATTTTGTTGTAGGCATGCACGAGTGACATTGTTCACAGATTTTGTTGTGGGCGTGAACGAGTGACATTGTTCTCAGATTTTGTTGCAGGCGTGAATGAGTGACATTGTTGACAGATTTTGTTGTAGACATGAACGAGTGACATTATTCTCGGATTTTGTTGTAGGCGTGAATGAGTGACATTGTTCACAAATTTTGTTGTAGGCATGAACGAGTGACATTGTTCACAGATGTTGTTGTAGGCGTGAATAAGTGACATTGTTGACAGATTTTGTTGTGGGCGTGAACGAGAGACATTTTTGACAGATTTTGTTGTGGGCGTGAACGATAGACATTGTTGACAGATTTTCTTGTAGTTCTATTTCATTAGAACAAACTAATAACAAGAAATACCATTGGAAAATAAACGGCAGAAACTCAATGTTGAATGTAACAAACGTGAGAGCGATCATGCCGATGTTTGTTCCTCAGTTTCTATATGTGTCACGTGTTTTACCCATACAACAACAAAATAAATACAGCGGTCTTAAGCCGCTCTGTGGGAAAAGAGGTATGGCTTATTTGTCCCCGTTTCGACCTAAAATCTTCTTTTTTTCTAATTCGGCAAATTTAGATATCTAACTTTGGTCTTGTATATTCTCATGTTCATAATCAGAAAAATGTATATTGGATATTTGCCGTACATCATTTTACCTTTTTTTTTTAACAATATGCAATAGATTTTTTCCGCGTTTATTCAGGTATCAATTTTTGGACTTTTGATTATAAACATTTATCGTCAAATAAAACTCAAGTGCTATTCTCAAAAGGTGGAACAAGCATAATAAAATAAAAGTAAAAGTTGTATAACAAGCATTCCATCTCGAACAAAGATATGATATACTAAGTCTGACTACAGTAATCTGTAGCTGAGACAGTTAAAGGGCTTGTTTGGTTCGAGCACGTGCCCGAAGATTATTTTATTTTTTTTATTTTTCTCCTTACTTTATTTATTAGGTGGGTTTTTTAATTCACTTTAAAAAAAGTTATTTTGAATGGCATATTTTAGATTTTTATAATTTGATGCGATGTTAGCGAATTTGTTAGCGATGAGGGGAACGGATGTTGCATTTCAGGAAAAAAATACTTGGTTGCTGCATTATATCCCAAAGTAAACACGCCACATGTACGTAAACTGTGTAAGTTGTAGGTTACCATAGATACGACAGAGAGTGTACATGTACATACCATTAGTTTTATTACTGTGCTGCTTAGGCTCCTATCTACCTGTACTGTACTGTAGGATTGTTCTAACTGTGTCTGAACAAGCTAGATGTTTCTGTATTTAAATAGATCATGCAATGAAATGAATAACTGTCACATACATTTTTTTTATGTTTATTGCATTAATGTTTTCTTTTCTTCCTTGTGTTTAATTTCCCTGCAATATTCATATGATCACGAACAATTGTTATATAAGCGTTGACCAAAAAGCCAAATCGGCTGATAGGACAGAGAGCT
>NW_018406207.1:0-278 GCF_002113885.1 Mizuhopecten yessoensis | reverse complement strand
TATATCATGGTACACATGATGTTATATCTATATCATGGTACACATGATGTAATATCTATATCATGGTACACAGTATGTTAGATCGATATCATGGTACACAGTATGTTATATCTATTTCATGGTACACATTATGTTATATCTATATCATGGTACACAGTATGTTAGATCTATATCATGGTACTGAGTATGTTAGATCTATATCATGGTACACAGTACTTTAGATCTATATCATTGTACACATGATGTTATATCTATATCATGGTACACATTATGTTATA
>NW_018406206.1:4813-5438 GCF_002113885.1 Mizuhopecten yessoensis | reverse complement strand
CTAACATCAACTCAGTGGTGACAGGCTTACCATAACACTCTCTAACACTACAGTGGTGACAGGCTAACCATAAATGCCTCTAACATAACCACCATCACAGTGGTGACAGGCTAACCATAAACACCCTCTAATACTTCCAACAACCCAATGGTGATAGGCTTATCATATTACCCTCTAACACTACAACAAACTCAATGGTGACAGGCTTACCATATCATCCTATAATACTTCCACCAACCCTATTGGGACAGGCTAACAATAAAAGCCTCTAACACTACCAACAACACAGTGATGACAGGTTAATCATAACATCGTCTAACACTAACATCAACGCAGTGGTGACAGGCTAACCTTAACATCCTCTAACATTACCACTAACACAGTGGTGACAAGCTAACCGTAACACCCTCTAACGCTTCAACCAACCCAGTAGTGACAGGCTTACCATACCATCCTATAATACTACCACCAACACAGTGATGACAGATTAACCATTACCCCCTCTTACACTAACATCAACTCAGTGGTGACAACCTTACTATCCCATCCTCTAACACTACCACCAACACAGTGGTCACCGGCTAACCATACAAGCCTCTAACTCTACCACTAACCCGGTGGTGAT
>NW_018406206.1:0-278 GCF_002113885.1 Mizuhopecten yessoensis | reverse complement strand
GGTTAATCATAACATCGTCTAACACTAACATCAACTCAGTGGTGAGAGGCTAACCTTAACGTCCTCTAACATTACCACTAACACAGTGGTGACAAGCTAACCGTAACACCCTCTTTTACAACCACCAACCAAGTGGTGATAGGCTTACCATAATACCCTCTAACATTACAACCAACCCCGTGGTGACAGGCTTACCATACCATCCTCTCACACTACCACCAACCCAGTGTTGTCAGGCTAACCATACCATCCTCTAACACTACCACTAACCCAGCGGT
>NW_018406205.1:159501-195578 GCF_002113885.1 Mizuhopecten yessoensis | reverse complement strand
GCCACCAGAGCCGGACGCAGAATCGCCACACGCTCAGTCTCCACCGGAGTCGTCGCCAGTTAGGTGGCTGGAGTCGTCACCGATAGCGGGACCGTCGCGACTTCAGTCACCGGAGCCACCGCACGCTCTGTCGCTGCCCCACAGTCGTCACCGGGATCACCTACAAGAAACCAAAAAGGTAGCAGACAACATAAAATTTCAGACGAAAGCAGTGAGTATATATCCCAATGACAATGATCGCATGGACTTGCTGACATTTTTTTCGGATACTAGAGAAAAAATAATGGACCATTTAAAGCAGTCTCGTCAGAAGTTAAATGGAATCAAGTGGTATTTGTGTATTCAAGTCGAATTTGAAAAAACAGACAAGGATGGTAACGTTTAACAATCGTTTCCTTATTTTAGAAGTAATAACTACATTTACATGTCGAGTGAAAGTTTTTCTGAAACAACGATCACAAGCACGTGTCTCATTACAAAACGTACCAAAATGACCTTGACATGACTGATATAACTTATCCTGTCTCCATATCTCAAATTAACACATTCGAAAAACGAAACGACATTTCGGTGAACGTGTTTGGGTGCGAGAATAAAGAGATATTTCCTTTATACGTCACAAAACAATAAACAAGCAAGTTATGTAGTATAATATGTATAGAATTTAAGTTTAAGAGAGGGAGGGGGCTATGGAAACTTAACAATTCTTTGTTACATGATATAGAATATTTCAATATAATAAAATCTCTTATTAACGAAGTAAAAACTCAATACTGTTTGCCAGTTTATAATTTAGATAGTATCTCTACTATTTCAGACATAGACTTACAATTGACTATTAGTGACCAGCTATTTTTAGAAGTTCTTTTAATGGAAATAAGGAGGAAAACTATTTCATATTCGAGTTATATAAAAAAATCTCAGGGAAGATAGTCTGAAAAAAACTATACAAGAATCAGAAGATAAAGATAATGTTAATTTAAATGACTTAAATTCTGGTTATTATAAAAATAAACTCTCTATTACGCAAAATCAGGGTATTATTACGTGCATTCCAAAAGGGGACAAACGAAGACATTTCCTTAAAAATAGCGACCGATATCACTTTTAAATATTGTTTAAAAAATAGCTTCAGGGGTTATAGCGGGTAGGGTAAAAACAGTCTTCGGAAAACTTATAGATAATGATCAATCAGGATTTTTAGAAGGGCGTTACATTGGCGAAAACACTAGGCTTATTTATGATATTATGAACTATACTGAAGACAATTATATACCTGGAATGCTTCTTATGATTGACTTTGAAAAAGCTTTTGATTCGGTATCATGGAAATTTATAGACTAAACTCTTTCTTTTTTGTTTGTTTCGGGGATAGTATTAGAAAATGGATAAAAACACTACAAAATAATGTTTATTCTGCAATTAATCAGGGTGGGAATCTCTACTTTCTTCAAGGTTAAATCCGGCTGTCGCCAAGGGGACCCAGTATCACCTTACATTTTCATATTATGTACAGAAATATGAGCAACCAGGTTAAGAAACAATAACAACATAACAGGTATAAATGTTAATAACCTTCCTATTCTTCTCTCTCAGTATGCAGATGATACTTCGTTAATACTTGACGGGTCAGAAAAATCTTTACGGGAATCAATATTGGACCTGAATTTATTTGCTCAAATTTCTGGGTTAAAAATCAATACTAACAAAACTCAGTTAATATGGATAGGGAGTAAGAAATACAGCGATGACACTTTTTTTTACCAGAATTAGGTTTACAATGGGGTAGTGATAAATTTACACTTTTGGGGATAGACTTTAGCGTTAATTTACATGAAATACCTAAATTAAACTTTGACAAAAAAAAAAATGATTAAACATAAATCTCTAGTTAAGTTATTGAGTAGAAGACGATTAACTACTATTGGGAAAATACATGTGATTAAATCATTATTAATTTCACAATTTAATCACTTGTTCATTTCACTACCCAACCCAAGCATGACTTTTATTAATAAGTTAAATACTATTATATATAACTTTCTTTGGAATGGCAAAACAGACAAAGTGAAAAGAAATGTTATAACTAAAGATTATTTTGAAGGTGGTCTGAAAATGGTCAACATCAAGTCTTTTATAGATGCTCGAAAACTAGGATGGTTAAAGAGATTTTTCGAAGTACATGTTCTAGAAAGTGGCAAATTATACTTATGAATATTATTAATGTTGATTTTATTATGAATTGTGGAAATGATTACCTACTCATGTATCATAGGACATGCAAAAATATGTTTTGGTGTGATGTTTTCAAAGCTTGGGAAAGATTATTAAATTCTGATTTAACAAAGGGCAGACAACTCTCTTTTCTGAAAACCCCCTTATGGCATACCCCACATATAACTATTGGTGGAAACTCTGTCTTTTATGCTAAGGGTGTTAGAGTGATAAATGATGTGCTGAAAAATACAAATCCTGTTACTTTCTATTCCTACCATGAATTTACACAGAAATATAATATATTTACAAACTTTATTCACTTTCAAGGTCTTGTCAAATCTGTTAAATTAATTATTGATACACAAAGGATTCAGGATATAAATCTTCTACTTCCTTTCATTCCTTTAAACATAGAGCCATTTTTTGATAAGACTCTAGGAACAAAATATTTATATGAAATTCCAAGGCAGGAAAAAAGGGCAGATCAATTTGACTTGGATATTTCTAATTGGGCAAATATTTTTTCTCTAACAAATTAACTACTATTTAAGGCAAACATAGTTGTAAGCCCACTTTGTACTTTTAGTAAATCAGAGTCAGAAACCATAACTCACATATTTTGGGAATGTCAAAAAGTTTAAAATTTACTGCAGAGCTTGGAAATACTCTTAGACGCACTTTTGATTCCTTTCACTATTAATAAAGAATCATTATTTTTTGGGTTCTGGTCAATTAGAAATGAGTTCAGTAAAATTGATAATGTCTTAAAACCACACTTAACATAAATTATCTTATCAATTTATTGAAAGACCACCACAATGTCAAAAAATACATAGCTAAAGGTGATGCCTCTCTTGAAAGTTTTAACAGAGAGTGGGGATCTTTGAGAATGTTGCCAATAAAACAATTGTCGATGATTTAATTTCAACTTTTTGATTTTTGGAAGGCCTGTCTCTCTCTAATCTGTCGTCTTTGTCTCTGTGTCGTTTGTCTTTCTGCGTATATGTCTGTGTGTCTGTCTTTGTCTGTCTGTCTATCTGACAGTTCTTGCCTGTGTCTTGTCCGTCTTTGCCTCTGTGCACATGTCTACTTTTGTTTTGTCTGTCTTTGTTTTTCCAGTAATTATCTGTCTCTATTTCTTTCTTTCAATAAAACCACAGCACATGCCTGATATAATTAGTTTTTATTCCAATGTCCTGAAATGACATCTTAGATAGACTGATAACATATGCGTTAATAAATATAAACTATCATACTAAGATAGTTGCTTGTGTATAATATATTGAATTATAGTGTGAGAGCTATTCATATACATGTATTTATACATTTCTTTAAATGTACATCATGTATAGAGATGCATATTTTGTACAGAACTGGTGTATATGAAATGTTAAACTATGAATGTTCAATACAGATATATGGTGTATATGAAATCTTATTATGAATTTCCATACAGTTGTATGGTGTGTATGAAATGTTTGATATGAATGTTTCTATAAGGATGTATGGTGTTTATGAAATTGTTTGATATAAATGTTTCTGTAAGGATGTATGGTGTTTATGAAATGTTTGATAAGAATGTTTCTATACATATGTATGGTGTGTATGAAATGTTTGATATGAATGTTTCTATACAGATGTATGGCATGTATGAAATATTTAAGATAAATGTTCCATACTGTTTTATGAATGTTTCTGCACAAATGCATGGTATGTATGAAATGTTTTATATGAATGTTACATACAGTTGTATGGTGTGTATGAAATGTTTAATATGATAATTTCTATACGGATGTATGGTGTGTATGAAATGTTTAATATGAGAATTTCTATACGGATGTATGGTGTGTATGAAATGGTTAACATTAATGTTTTCATACAGATGTATGATGTGTATTAATTTTTTTTATATGAATGTTCTTTACATGTGTATGAAATATTTGATATATATGCATGTTCTATACAGATCTATGGTGGATATGAATGCATATGAAATGTTTGAAATAAATATGTCATAAATTAGCTTGCTCTGTTATGATAAACATTCCATACACATTTCATGTTAACCATACTCATTTAAGTATTGGGTCTGTAGAGAATATTAATCTGACTTATTGATCGAGTGTACGGTGAAGTATGTTATAGTCTCCCAAATATTGTCATGTGTATGTGCTTTGAAAGACTGAATAAAAATATAAATTTAAAAAAAAAAGACTACGGTCATGCACAAAACGTTTGGAAACAACTAAACATTCAAAATTTAGGTCAATATCACGATCTTTATCTCAGAACGGACGTATTGCTCTTAGACGATGTGTTTGAAAATTTCCATATAATTTGTTTGAATTACTACGGACTAGACGCCGCCCACTTTTACACCGCTCCCAGACTGGCATGGCAGGCAGCTCTAAAAATGACAGGTGTTCATTTGGAATTACTCACAGACTCAGACATGAACCCGTTCTTTGAGAGCGGAGTTCGCGGTGGTGTTTCGATGGTTTCTTATAAGTATGCAAAAGCCAAACAATCCATAAATCTTACGATCCCTCCCATCCAGACTCTTATATCATGTATACAGATTGTAACAACTTATATGGTAAAGCCATGACAGAACCATTGCCAGTTGGCGATTTTCGTTGGGTAGAAGACGTCGATAAAATCAAATTTAATCTTGAAATTAATATAAGATGTAAACTTATGTACCAGAACTGATTACAGAATATTTGACATTTTACTTATGTGAATAGAAATACTGCATTTGACTTTAATTATTAGGACAACTTTTTGTTTTAAAAAATGGGTCTTTGTTCATATATATGTATATCAATAAAGGTGTTGATATATCTATGTATACAATAAAATTTGTCATATAAAATAGTATTAGTACTTTTTATTTGATTCTTGAAGGGAGCATTGTGTCAGTTTTCATATCAAAATTATTAAACCAATTTTAGCTTTCTGCTCATGAGTCTAATTCATGTTTAGGAGGTGGCATTTTTGCAATTTCAATAATGGTTTTGACCTCCTTTGTGTGGGAGGGTCTTATGATTAGGTTTTTACCATTCATTTTTGCATGGATGGATATAATGTAGGAGAATTCCTTATGCTTAAGCGTCAACCCGTTTTGAATATTCAAAACTGTTACCTCCCTGAAGTATCATGTTGGAATAGCATAATTCTTCAGTGGAGAAATCGGTCTCTCCAGTGTTCTCCATCTAAAACCAAAAACACCAAATGAAGAGTGATGGTAATTACACTCTGTATATAATGTTGATTGAGTGTTCCTACAAGGTTTAATTGTGTACTAATCACAAAAGAAATCAGTTTCCATGTAAGTTGCTTTGGGCAGAGTTGAACAGTATACTGGATTTTTCCGTACATATAAGTTTGTAAGATAACCCCTTTCATTTTCCGGTTGGATAAGCAAATTTAATTGACCCTTCAAGCACAACAGAACAAACCTACCACAATATAGGTAATGCCCTACAGCTAATAAGATAAAGAATATGATAATCATTTAGACGCCGCTTTTGTAAATTCGATTGAACCTCGACCTAAAATTGTCATCCTACAACACTGTAAAGGATCCAGACTTGCTATTCTACTTTACTGGCCTCGCATTCCTTCATCTATCAATAATATATTGCCTCACCATCCTCACCTTTATCTATCATTAATATAATTCCTCGCCATCATATCTCACTGTAAATGATGAGGTTCCTCACCATCATCTACCGTCACAATAATACCTCACCCTCCTCACCCTAACCCCACTGCCTCACCATCCTCACCGCCTCACCTTCCTCACCCTCCTTCATCTATCATTACTATAATGCCTCACCATGCTCAAATGCTATTAGGACTCGTGATCCCTGCAGGTCCGGGTTCGAGACAATAATACACCTGCTGTTACCTACTGCGTGTATAGTAAGAGGCGACTAAGGAGGGGAACCCCCTGCAGAATAGGGTAATCACATTTGTGCCCAATATTTTGGGACACAAAACCGACCAAAATAAATCTGCTGTACCCATTTCCAATATTTGGGATATTTGTATTTCTATATACTTCTAACTACCTTTTATTTCATAACGCCTTGCTTGCCAATACCTCACTTTTAGTGATGAACGTTCGCCTAGGCTAGGAAGGCCATGGGCTCTGTCACCAGGCCGGGACATACCAAAGTCCTTAAAAATGGTAGTTGCCATTCCTTCTCTTAACTTTCAGTATTGAGGGTAGCGGCAACAACTGGTTCATCCGTTGTCAGTATAATGTGACCGGGTTGAATGTTGTGCTGGGTGCCTTCGGCATGGTATTTCAGTTATATAGCACTATAAAGTCGGCACCAGACCCGCGCTATCACAAAAAGGCAAGTACCCAACATACCCTGTCTCCGGCACGTACACCAACATACCCTGTCTCCGGCACATATTCACACATGCACGCTTTCATAACACACATGGAGGCATGTCCTTAAATGACCTTAGATGTTATAATAGGACGTTAAATAATATAAACCCAAAACAAACTCAGGGCTCGTAACATCATGGACACAACAGTTCAACAATTAGTAAGAGAAAGATTAAGAACCGTTAACAACACCGCCGATTGTTTAAAGACCACACACAACAGCATTACCAACACACTAACGACCATTTTGGACAAACAACTGACCAGGCCATGGCCTACTCCACATCTGTATACAGCACCACGAATAGTCCGAGTTTCCTTTGTCAGAATGTCTAAGTTTGGTGCCAGGGCCCGCCTAGTGAACTCGGGCTACACCACGGAATGTAAAGAAAGACTAGTAACATGTTTAGCAAAGATAACCTACATATATATGGCACTCATCTCAAGAGATGGGTGATTATTAAAGTACACGTTGAGCAAAAATAACCTACATATTTATGGCACTCAGCTCAAGAGATGGGTGATTATTAAAGTACAGGTTGAGCAAAGATAACCTACATATATATGACACTCAGCTCAAGAGATGGGTGATTATTAAAGTACAGGGTGAGCAAAGATAACCTACATATATATGGCACTCAGCTCAGGAGATGTGTGATTATTAAAGTACAGGTTGAGCAAAGATAACCGACATATATATGGCACTCAGCTCAAGAGATGGGTGATAATTAAAGTACAGGTTGAGCAAAGATAACCTACATATATATGCCACTCAGCTCAAGAGATGGGTGATTATTAAAGTACAGGTTGAGCAAAGATAACCCTGATATATATGGCACTCAGCTCAAGAGATGGGTGATAATTAAAGTACAGGTTGAGCAAAGATAACCTACATATATATGGCACTCAGCTCAAGAGATGGGTGATTATTAAAGTACAGGTTGAGCAAAGATAACATAGATATATATCGCACTCAGCTCAAGAGATGGGTGATTATTAAAGTACAGGTTGAGCAAAGATAACCTAGATATATCTGGCACTCAGCTCAAGAGATGGGGGATTATTAAAGTACAGGGTGAGCAAAGATAACCTACATATATATGGCACTCAGCTCAAGAGATGTGTGATTATTAAAGTACAGGTTTAGCAAAGATAACCTAGGAATATATGGCAGTCATCTCAAGAGATGGGAGATTATTAAAGTACAGGTTTAGCAAAGATAACCTAGGAATATATGGCACTCATCTCAAGAGATGGGTGATTATTAAAGGACAGGTTTAGCAAAGAGAACCTACATATATATGGCACTCAGCTCAAGAGATGTGTGATTATTAAAGTACAGGTTTAGCAAAGATAACCTAGGTATATATGGCACTCATCTCAAGAGATGGGTGATTATTAAAGTACAGGTTTAGCAAAGATAACCTACATATATATGGCACTCAGCTCAAGAGATGGGTGATTATTAAATTACAGGTTGACAGACGTCCAGACTCGCTTAGTGTCTCAATTATACCATCACACCTTAACACTTGCCGGTGGAAGAGTCTGTAGCGGTCACAGAGATCGAAGTTTCAAAGCAAAGTCAAATCAAAGGTCAAATTGAGGTTATAATGAACTCTTTTAGGATGTATCACACTGTCTTTCTATAAAAATTAAAAATATCTATGCACAAAATTTGATGCAATTTCATAAAAGAGCGGCTGCGATGAAACAGCACCTGAGATATGCTCCGGAAACCATTTTTGAGTACTTGAGGTCAAAGTCTAAGGTCAAATTAAGGTCACAGTGACCTCGTTTTAGGATGGTGCACACCACTTTCTATGTACAAAGTGTGATGCCCATTTATGAAACAGCTCCTGGGAGATGCTCCGAAACCTTTTTATTGAGTACTTGAGGTCTAAGGTCAAATCACACCAGTGACCGCGAGATATGCCCCGGAAACTTCAATCAGCACGGACGCACGGAAAGAGAATATACCTCGTTTGCGATGTAACGACACTTTTCATTGGTTAATAACTATGAATTATTGGCCGATAGACCATGCGCGTGCGTGTACCTGTGTTATTTTCAAAACAGGCAAATGCTCTTTGAAATTAAAACCTCCCCCGCAAATGTACCGGTACCCAAGCGAGTCGTGGGACTTGTTTCATTTGTCGAATGTGGGTACCTGTATTTAATGTATTTAGTATTTTCAGATTTGCTAGCTGACAAACAAAATCTATTTCACCCCTATGTTCTGTTGTGAACTTAATGCGAAGGTGACTTGAAAAAAAAGTGTTTGTAAATATGTCAAATGCTGATTTCATGTGTTGTCGAGTGGTGTTGATAAAATGGCGGATTTGATTGACTGAAATAAACATCTGGCATAAAGATTGATGTCCGTGTTTATTGTTTATCGTCTGTCAACCGAATGGCGACCGAAACATAAAAACAAATTCCCAAATATATCTAGGTCAAATGACAAAATAGGACAACTGCACACAGGATCAGGAGTGATAAAATCGCACGGGTGTTCATTGCTGTGAAATGAAGATATATAGGCCATCACTAGCCCGAGTTTCCTCTGGCCCCGACACCAGACTTAGACATTTTGACAGATAGACCCACACCAGACATCTATCCGTCAAAATGTCTAGGTCTGGTGTCGGGGCCTGAGGAAACTCGGGCTAGGCCATCACGTGATAAATGCTAGCACGTGCAAAAGAACAGCCTAATATAAATGATTAGATTATCTAGGTTACCTTAATATAAACTTTATTTCACATCTTGGTTTTTTCATTTACAGTTTAATGTAAAGCAATACACAACTGTCATCTTGCTTATCAGAGGCGGAAGGACACTGAGGTGGACACGAAAAATAGTTTCGTTATAGTTTACTTGTTGGTTTAGACATATATATATATATATATATAACTTGGGATTCTGAAATGTTGGAATAATAATCAACTCGGACTGCAATCGGCCTTCGTGAATTATTTTTTCACTCATTTTCTCATCCTCGTTTTATATTCCGCCATAATACATACGCATACACCTCCGACCATCGTCAAAGAAGGGAAATAATAATGAACTGATGCCGAAAAGGCATTCGTCATCTTTTTTTCAAATATTGTATTGGCATCATCATACATAATTCTATAATAATACCCGCACACCCTTTGATTATTTCTGAATGCGTCTGACTGAGGTCAAAAACATTATTGTTGATAAATCTTTTCCATAAAAACCTATTTGAGCGATTGTGTGATCACAAGGTCGAAGTCTGATAATGTGAGAACGGTTTAAGGGAGATAACCAATGTTGATAAGGGGAAAACGGAGAAATAAAAATGAGAGACTAAATTATTCACCTTTGTAGTTTTATATAATTTACACGGGAATAACTTTTTATAATTATCTTGCCGTGATATAAGATAGTTTGCCTTCTATGTAAAAAAAAAATCTCCGATGTGTATTCTCATCCCCAAGAAACTGCCCTGTTAACTGTAAGTCCGAGATATACCATGTATAGATAGAGGCTCGGGCTGTTATCTTCAATTCATCGTAGGAGTAATCTTGTATTCAGATATAAGTGTATTGTTAGGATCAAACTCATTAAAAACAAATTTCCGATTCCAGTGACGAGATATTTTAATCTCCGCCATTTTCAGCTGTCCGGCTCTACAGGGATTTAGCTCGCTGGCTGGTTCTATAAATCTGCCTTTGTGTTCTGAATAATGTATGCAAGTCTCGTGAGCCCATCTCCTCGTGAGCCCATCTCCTCGTGAGCCCATCTCCTCGTTATAATAAATTGTCAGTCCAGGTACAAATCTTTGCTTCACCACAAAAACAGGATCGGAATTCCGCTTGTGAATATATAACTATATTAAATAAAGATATTAATGAAAATGAAAAGTGCACTGCCAGACCCTATCGTTCATTCCTTCATTTCTTTCTTTCATTTTGTATTTATTTATTTTTCTAAAACTTGACACTATATTATTTCTAGTTAACTCCAAAGTTTTTGAACGTTATGATAGCTAATAGCACCATATCAAGACAATTCTGCACATGCATAGTTTAAGAGAGCTTCAAACAACGTAAACAAAAGTGTTAGAAAGTCCATAATTGTTACATCAGTATTTAGGCTAAATTATATTCAAATCATTAAAAATACGGAAACTTTGAAAATTGTCAAGAGGGAAACACTGCTGAGTTGGCAGTAAGCATTTTGACTTTACAATTGAAATGATATTATAATGGAAATGTTAACTTGCTATTTCTAAAAATAGTAACACCGACTTAATATCACAAACAACCGACCTCCACGTGATTATAATTCAACCAATCAGGATGTGGGAAAATGTGTTTTTGATATGAAATATATATATATAGGTTTAACGGTGAAATATATATATAGGTTAAACGGTGAAATATATATATAGGTTTAACGGTTAAATGTATATATAGGTTTAACGGTGAAATATATATATAGGTTTAACGGTGAAATATATATAAAAAAAATACGGTGGAATTAATAGAGGTTTAACGGTGAAATACATATATAGGTTTAACGGTTAAATATATATATAGGTTTAACGGTGAAATATATATATAGATTTAACGGTGAAATATATATATAGGTTTAACGGTAAAATATATATAAAAAAAAATACGGTGAAATATATAGAGGTTTAACGCTGAAATACATATATAGGTTTAACGGTGAAATATATATATAGGTTTAGCGGTTAAATATATATATAGGTTTAACGGTGAAATATATATATAGATTTAACGGTGAAATATATATACAATGTATGGGTTTAACGGTGAAATATATATATAGGTTTAACGGTGAAATATATATTAAAAAAATACGGTGAAATATATAGAGGTTTAACGGTGATGTATATAAAGAATAAATGACCTCTAGTTCTTCTAGAAACTGGTGGAAAATCTTAAATTCTCTTACACAATTTTCATGCAAAACAGCTGATATACCTACGCTGGTTTACAATGACAAAGCATACACCAATGACAAAGAAAAAGCCGATGCACTTGATAACTATTTTGTCCAACAGACTGAACTTGACGATTCACATCACACTCTACCAGTTATAAATGACAACAATATCATTATGCTTGATAATATAAATATTACAGCTCAAGACGTGTCTGACGCCATTGATATATCAGATGCTTCTAAAGCACATGGGCCTGATCTGATAAGTGGGAATTTGAAAAAAAGAAAAAGAAAAAAAGGTAAACGGCAATTAATAGGGCCTCTTTGTAATCTATTTGGTAATTAGTTCCATATATATATGAAGAAGAGATAAAAGATCGGAATGAACTAGACAGTCGGAAATTGGGAACAGTCAGTGTAGTTTTCAGTATTTCTCACGTTGTAGCTATTGCGTTCGTATGCTTTAAGAGGAAGAAGGCTAGTTTATTGTGGAGTTTGTACATTAGGGATTTTTTCTTAATTTTTTCTCTGTCATATAGAGGTTCAAGTTGGGATTCTTGATACGATGATTGTTTACTAGAAAAAGAGGGCAGGCCGGTTCAATCTGAACTTTTTCAAATTAAGTTAGATCTGCCAGAGAACAACCAACTTTCGTTGTACTGATACCTTTTTCATGCATGTTTTTTGAATTTCGGAAATATGTAAAGACCATTTTGCATCTGCGCTAAATAGCACGCCTAAATATTTCTAAACATTTTCTTCATGTTGGTAAGTATGGATTATAAAAAGTGTTTATTTACACAACCAATACAATTTTCTATATGAGGTTTCGATGACTAGTAATGTACACTGTCATCTTCATCAGACAAATGACCAGTGGAGCGTATGCACACAAAGGTGTTAAATGTGTACGAGTTGTCCACAAATCAATGGCGATTCGGCTACGTACAATAGTTGTTATATATTTACCGAAATGACTCGATTCAGCTAAGCTTTGTTTTATACTTGGTCATAGATGTGGGAGAGGCTTTGAGCCCCCTCATCTTGATTTAGAACTGGTCCACTGCGGCATATCCAGATGGCTTCCTTTATCACATAAACAAATCTTATTGGTTGTGTAAAAAGAACTTTTCATAAACCATTATTTCATAATCGAAAATAATTTGTAAAGGTAGTATATTTCTCGAATTAGATATTAATAACACATCAGTTTTCTGTACATCAAATTTAGTAAGTCAATCGCGTGACCCTTTATAAAGTCTTTCCAAAACTCTGTTGACACACATTTCAACATCAGCATGACTAAGAATACATCAAAGAGGTATCATCAGAAAATAAGTGTGAAATACTTTTCAAATTATCAACAATATATGTTTTCCTTTTTGTGATGTCACAATACCCGTATATGCTTCTACCTGTGACGTCACGGTACCCTTATGTATTTATTTATTGTGACGTCACTATATCCTCAAATGCTTCTTTAATTTATTGAGATGTTGCAATACAACAGTGCCTGTGGCTGGAGATTGACAGTCTGGTCAAAGGCCAAGCTCATGTCTTTACAAAGATTATTCTTGCTTTCTTGGTGAATCACACTTTTATCTTACTGTGTATAGTTTTTCATGAATACGTTTCACTTTTGAGCCACATTCGTATATTTGTGAAATATGTACATTAAATATAACAGAAATTGTGGTAATAATTAATCCGAAATATTTAAAGCTTAATTGTAGTATATGCATCTGTATTATTTAAGGGAACCTTATGCGCCTCACAAATGCATTCTGTCGTTATTACTTCTTTGCGCATATATATATATTTAAGTTGTTCGGATCCAGTGCTAATATTGGAGCATACTGTCGTTATTACTTATTAGCTAGACCTATATATCTGTAACAGGAGAGGAAAAATGCACGGCCAGACCGGGGTTCGAACCCGGCACCCTCCGAACTCTACACGGATGCTCTACCTTTTGAACTACATTATGTATCTGGTCGCCGACGATCGACCCAGTCCAGTTCCGCTACATATCTATACGTGTTCATGAAAGCAATTAGCTGAGAGCTTTTCATTGTTTCTTGATAACTTTTGATGTCTATATTACCGCTATATTAAACCCATTTACACGTGACAAATATTCTCTCACGTATAATTACCAGGAAGAATACACAACATATATATATATATGTCTTCTGCCCAGAGCTCATTGAGAACACAGGAACCTGTACATTTGTTACAGCTTTATTTGGACCTAAACTAAGGTATACAGAGTAATTTTACATGTTTTAGGGGTTTATATCGACTTTCAGTAAAAATGACACCCCAGTGATCATATATTTTAGTTTAGGTACAAATATATATACTGTAACAAATTATCAGGTCCCTGTGATCCTGCCGTAACCACGTGACAATTTTTATGGTCACATGATCAAACAGTGAAAATGGCGGACGGTGGACACCGGCGTGCGCGGGTGTTAATATTGGGAGGTAAGTGACGGATGGACCAAGATGTCTGATTGGGACTTAACGTAATGCACTGACACGTGTGTTGATGTTTCGTTTGGCTATAAAACATGGAGGGTAAAAATGTCAATCGGTAATGTATGCAGGTGACATAAAATGTCCGTTCGTTCTTACGTCATGATCGAAGATTCAGACGACAGTTTTAGTCGTTATAACTAGCGCACGTGTGGTCTAACTCTATATTGCTGCTTGAGGTTAATGAGGTAACACGAGGTGATGATAGCTCTGTTATATTACTTGACCCAATGCCCCTGGTAACTAGTTCTTACTTACATGAATATTCGTAACATCTTTTTAATGATTGGTCCCATTACAAAACAGTGTAACATACCCTAATTTTATGAGCAGAGCATACCGCTATACTATGAGATACGTGTGGTGTTCGTCCTTAAATAAAAACCTGGATTTCATAAAAAGATCTTCACTTTTTTGTTGAATTTCCGCTTTATCCATTCTTTTTTTGGCATTACAACCCACATTAAATTATTTAATTTCTTACATTAAATATTCAGTGTTTCTTTGCCATATTGATTTTTAAAATCTTCAGAGCCACTTTGTACTAATACTTTGAATAATTTACTGCTGTGCATTCACAGTTTAGTCCCCAGGGGTATATAGAGGCTGAAGATTTTATGTCGCTGGATTGATTGACATTTTTCCATAATGTACTATGAAATATAAGTGGGTTAATTTTATTTAGAAATCTGTCTGCAGGCAGTGAGTGGCTGGTACTCTAAATAGGAATTTGTTCACTCCTTGGTGTACAACTTGACACTGGACTGCCCTATTTAAGCAGATTTTGAACACAGCTGCACTTGGCTGACTTTTATTTCCAGAGTGAATATTAATCAAAATTGTTCACTAGCCATGACATAAGATCTACTGATCTCGGCTGACCTGCTCATAAAGTAGTATTGCCCCAGTTATCCGGACATCAACAACAGAAACACACAAACTTCAGTAATTTAGATTTGCAGACCTGTCCCTACACTAACCAAATTCTACTGCTAAAAGAAAGGCCCTGAAAACAGACTGAAAAAGTGATAACCCTGTCTGACCCTACACTCCAGTGATAACCCTGTTCTTTTAGATAACCCTAGGCCTACACCTCAGTGATTACCCTGCCCTTTTATATGACCCTATATTCCAGGGATAACCCTGCCCTTTTATATGACCCTACACTTCAGGGATAACCCTACTGTATTGCCTGACCCTACCCCAAGTGATAACAGTGCTCTACTGTCTGACATTACATCCCAGAGATAACCCTGCTCTACTGTCTGACTCTACCCCAAGTGATAACCCTGTTCTACTGTCTGACCCTACCCCAAAGTGATAACCATGTTCTACTGTCTGACCCTACCCCAAAGTGATAATCCTGCTGTATTGCCTGACCCTACCCCAAGTGATAACCCTGCTGTATTGCCTGACCCTACCCCAAGTGATAACACTGCTTTACTGTCTGACCCAAAGTGATAACCCTGCTCTACTGTCTGACCCAAAGTGATAACCCTGCTCTACTGTCTGGCTTCACACCCAGGTGATTGTTTCACCCCAAGTCCACCAAGGTCGTTATCATGTCAACACCAAGGGTTCAGGTCTTACCACACATATCTTCTGTTCACCCATGAATTATGTCAAAGACTCTTTACACAACACCTTGATCATGTGAGTAGACTTGTCTGGTGTCGTCGATGAAGATCAATGGAATCACTCAGCAGCGTAATGGTAAAATCAACAGGCTACAAAGTTAGCTGTAGCTCCTCTTTAATCTTCAAATAACATGTGTCAGCCTAGCTATTGGTCAGGTTGTTATACCTGAAACCAATCAGTGTCAGCCTAGCTATTGGTCCGGTTGTTATACCTGAAATCAATCAGTGTCAGCCAAGCTATTGGTCAGGTTCTTATACCTGAAACCAATCAGTGTCATCCTAGCTATTGGTCAGGTTGTTATACCTGAAACCAATCAGTGTCAGTCTAGCTACTTGTCAGGTTGTTATACCTGAAACCAATCAGTGTCAGTCTAGCTATTGGTCAGGTTTTTATACCTGAAACCAATCAAATACCCAATGCAACCGAGTGCCTTTGATTTTGTTAAGACTGGAGACCACAGGGATGAACTTTGACCTTGCCTGACAGATGTATACTTTTACTGGTTACAGGTACCGGGTTCATTGGTCGCCATTTGGTCGCATACCTTGTCAGCCATGACCTGGTCAGTAAGGTAAGTATGTTTGTTTTACCTGTAACAAGCTTTGAACATCAAAGGAGACCAAGGTAATTTCTTCAGGCTAAATGAGAAAGTTATTGTTGCTCAAATAAACTCTAACAGTTAGGCAAATTCCCATTGACATTGCCACAATTTATAAATAACTGCTAAATAAAATGTAGCAGATGCTTGCATCTTCATCTGCAACACAGAACACACTTCTTACTTAAATAGGGAAAGCAAAATCTGACAAGCACTCGGAATCCCATATATATTTAAGCATTTCCTTGTATAAATTTCTATCCGAGTACATATGATGATTATTCCACTGAATACTGTTGACTGTGCTTGAAGGGGAACTAGAATCAAGTAGACAACTTTTACTCTCGACCACGTTAAGGTGAATGAATCGGTCATTTATTATGTAAATTTATAACCCATGAGCATTTCTCACATCATTTGTGGTTGAGGATGCTGTAGTTATTTTCGCCTTTTGGACTGCGACTCTAAGCTGATGTTCCGCTAGCTAATCCGTGGCTCTGTAAACGGGTGATAGGTAACTGTCGCGAGTTCAGGAGCCCAACGTGTTTAATCCACTTTGATTTTAAATTGTGATACTTCTGCAGTTATAACAATATAAAATGTTGAATTCAGCAGGCATTTACAAGGTCAACCTATATGTTATAGGCAGATGGCTGTATTAAATGCTGAACATGAAAGTCTGATCTTTGTTAACTCATGATCGGGAGGAAACATATATGTTATAGGCAGATGGCTGTAGTAAATGCTGAACATGAAAGTCTGATCTTTGTTAACTCATGATCGGGAGTAAACATATATTTTATAGGCAGATGGCTGTATTAAATGCTGAAGATGAAAGTCAGATCTTTGTAAACTCATGATCGGGAGTAACCATATATGTTATAGGCAGATGGCTGTATTTAATGCTGAACATGAAAGTCTGATCTTTGTTAACTCATGATCGGGAGGAAACATATATGTTATAGGCAGATGGCTGGATTAAATGCTGAACATGAAAGTCTGATCTTTGTAAACTCCTGATCGGGAGTAAACATATATTTTATAGGCAGATGGCTGTATTAAATGCTGCACATGAAAGTCTGATCTTTGTTAACTCATGATCGGGAGGAAACATATATGTTATAGGCAGATGGCTGTATTAAATGCTGAAGATGAAAGTCAGATCTTTGTAAACTCATGATCGGGAGTAACCATATATGTTATAGGCAGATGGCTGTATTAAATCCTGAACATGAAAGTCTGATCTTTGTACACTCATGATCGGGAGTAAACATATATTTTATAGGCAGATGGCTGTATTAAATGCTGAACATTAAAGTCTGATCTTTGTAAACTCATGATCGGGAGTAAACATAAATGTTATAGGCAGATGGCTGTATTTAATGCTGAACATGAAAGTCTGATCTTTGTTAACTCATGATCGGGAGGAAACATATATGTTATAGGCAGATGGCTGGATTAAATGCTGAACATGAAAGTCTGATTTTTGTAAACTCATGATCGGGAGTAAACATAAATGTTATAGGCAGATGGCTGTATTAAATCCTGAACATGAAAGTCTGATCTTTGTAAACTCTTGATCGGGAGTAAACATATATGTTATAGTCAGATGGCTGTATTAAATGCTGAACATTAAAGTCTGATCTTTGTAAACTCATGATCGGGAGTAAACATAAATGTTATAGGCAGATGGCTGTATTAAATGCTGCACATGAAAGTCTGATCTTTGTTAACTCATGATCGGGAGTAAACATATATGTTATAGTCAGATGGCTGTATTAAATGCTGAACATTAAAGTCTGATCTTTGTAAACTCATGATCGGTAGTAAACATATATGTTATAGGCAGGGGGGTGTATTAAATGCTGAACATGAAAGTCTGATCTTTGTAAACTCATGATCGGGAGTCCCACAATAACCAAAATGTAAAAATCAAATATGAAATTTGATCGTGTAGATATATATATATGATAATGTTTTTGATAAATTAAACTTTTCTAGGAGAGTAAGATGGTAGTTATGACTCTAAGATGAGGCTGAAACTTAACATACTTCTAAGCAGCAAGGACCTATAGTACTATGGAAAACTATTTCTAACCTTAATATTACGGAACTATGTGTCTATGAATTGGGAAAATGTATTATTTTTATAAAAATTTGGAAAATGTTCCTAAGCAGCTTAATTAGTCCCTTTTTATTATAGCACTATGGAAAATTATGTTAACCTTAATTTTACAGCAGCATGTTTGTGCAATCAATCAGGAGAATATTATATACTTTTTTTTTATAAAAATTTGGAAACTATTCCTAGCATTTTCTTCATATTCGGAAAATAAGTAAATTATTTGTTAGACGAAGCAGCCTGTTTTCAGGTGACGTTAGGAAGACAACAAATTTGTTGTTAGATGTCAGTCAAAATACATACACAGACCATGGTAGCTAGCTTCCTGTCTGGTCTGAGTGAGGATTTCCTGACCACAAATATTACATATTGTACAGCATAATTTCTCATAAAAACGGAACATTGTCTCCACACTGTATCAGTAGTACTGTACTTAACATCAGCATCTATAATGTGGGACAGAAAATTACAAATTGACTGGGAAAATGATGGAGGGGTGGGGTTCATGGAGGGGCGGGGTTCACAGAGGGGCAGTGTTCACTGAGGGGCGGGGTTCACTGAGGGATGGAGTTCACGGAGGGGTGGAGTTCACATAGTAGAGGGATGCACAGAGCAGAGGGGGTTCATAAGGGGTAGGGTTCATGGAGGGGTAGGGTTCACGAGGGGTGTTGCTGGGTTCACGAAGGGGGGATGGAGTCCACGGAGGGGCGAGGTTCATGGAAGAGGGGGTTCATGGAGGGGTGGAGTTCACACAAGGTTGAGGTTTAAGATGATAGAGGGGAGAATGAGGTTGAAATAAAGGGAGAGGCAGAAAACTGGTTAGGTTCAAGGGATGGGTAGAGGAGAGAGGGGGCGGGGAGGAGCTGGGAGGGTGAGTGACATAATATGATAAATTGCTTTAAATAATCACAATATACACTACGTCATCCCTTTTATTTTCATGTACATATTTTACTAACAAATTGATTTACAAAAAAATATGTGTTACCGTATCATATACATATGATTGAGATTGTCACAGTTCGTAAACTGCTATGGCCAGTGTGACCCTGTAGACTGAAATATCACAGTCATGGGCCACCATATTTTAATGAATGACGTCCGTCTCTCCAAGTCTACATTCAGGAATTACAAATTATGCAGAGTAGTCTTAAAAAACACAATAAAATTCAATAGATTGATCCATCCTAATTATCTCCTTATTCCTATTCTCAATTAAAAGTTGATCCTTTGTTCGAAAACAAAAACTTAAATTTGTCCGTCTGTCTATACATAAGTTTGTTCTAAACTTTTCTCCTGCAGGAAGACACATATATAAAACACATAAATTTGATAACTTAGGAACATGCAAGGTTTTATTACCTTTTTAATTTGTTTTCAATTGTGATTGGTACGTGATGTCAGTTAAGTTTTATGTACATATTTACGGTGTAGGTACGGGTGGCTGACAAGGTGCCCCCTCAGATGGCCTGGCTAAACTGCCAACACAAGGTAACTATACACCATATTGATAATAGGATAATCCCTGACCTCGGTACTTTTGTAATATGACCATGTCATCTAATTTAAACCAACAAACTTTGACTTTTGAACTAGTATGATGATAGTGAAAAAGTACTACCAAACCTATGGCCACTGACCAAGTGGTAATGTGTAACCTATGAACTTTGACCTTCATATTTAATATAACAAATGTTGGTAGAAAATTTGTCGAACTTTTGAACACTAATATTAAACAATCTTGGTGGTAATATCGGTATGCCTGATGACCTCTGAACTTTTAGAACTTTAGTGGGCCTTACACATGTAGCCTTGAAATTTGTATTCAAACTAAAAACCTTGACCTAATTGTAAGGTTTGGTCTTGACCTGTACTTGACAATGAAGTTTGACCTTAACCTTCTTGTTTTTACACAGGAAGTATTTGCTAACCCTCTGGTGGAGTTCAAACATTCCAGTCTCATCAACCCAGGTAGGTAACCATGGCGACACGATACACTGTTATCCATGGAAACAAGCCAAAACATGTATACGTAGGTAACCATGGCAATAGGGCACACTGCCAGTGGTGTCCATGGTAACAAGTCAAAACATGTAGGTAACCATGGCAATAGGGCACACTGCCACTGGTATCCATGGTAACAAGTCAAAACATGGCTCATATTCCTCAAACGATGTAAGTTTATAAGGATTGCTTTTTCATGAACCAGATTGATTTGACTTGTGAGAGTGTTAGTGGTTAGTTAGAGTTGTCACAACTTAGCCAACCTTGATCAGTCACTTAGCAACACAATCTCAAAATAATTTTTACTCTTCATGATCAACAGAACTATAAACTTATAAAATAATGATGTAATGAAAAATTTAAAGTACTAATAAAGGATAGGCAAGCTCTAATGTCCTGTACAGTCTGCCTAACACCACCTTCTGTTTCCTGGTTAACCTCTAGTAACCTTTAACCTTTGGCCTTTTTCAGCTTCAGTGAAGAATGCTTTCACAGACCCTGAGGGAGAGTTTGATTATGTCATCAATTTGGCCGCAGAGACCAAATACGGACAGACAGACCCAGTAAGTATGTACAGACAGACAGAGTAAGTATGGACAGACAGACCCAGTAAGTATGGACAGACAGACCCAGTAAGTATGTACAGACGGACCCAGTAAGTATGGACAGACAGACAGAGTAAGTATGGACAGACAGATACAATAAGTATGGACAGATAGATAATTATGGTAATTATGGACAGATAAACATAGAAAGTATGGACAGACAGATATGGTAAATATGGACAGACAGACATAGAAAGTTTGGACAGATATACATAAAAACCATGGACAGACAGATACAGAGAGTATGAACAGACAGACACAGTAAGTAAGGACAGACAGACATATTGAATATGGACAAACGGAAGCAGTGAATATGGACAGACAGCCACAGTACATATTGACAGACAGACACAATAAGTATGGACGGACAGATTGAGAATGCAAGGATGGACAGATCAGTGGCAATACAGATTTATTCCATCTAAATTATATATATATAGTTCAGTCTCATGGTCAGGTTTTATAATATATACCTGCACTTGGTCCATATACAGTTCATCTTTCAACTTGTTTTTAAAATCATATTTTCTATTTTTGTCTATGAGGTGTGTAGAATCTATGTTTTGTTTAATATAGTCATCTGTGTATATATCAGTGGCATTGATTGATGATTCGAGAGTTGTCTCCCCTACAGGTATACCAGGAAGGGATCAATCGTCTGAGCACGAACTGTGCCGCAGAAGCTATGGACCACAAGGTCAAGCTATATATAGAATTCTCTAGTGGTCAGATGTATTCCTCAGACAAGGTATGTACATTTAACAATGTAATATACCTGTATGTTACAAGTATAAGTGATGTATATTATAGGTATAAATGTTACAGGTATGATATATACTGGGAATATATTACAGGTATAAGTGAGTTGTAATAGTTGTTGATGTTACGTACCTGTATGTAAGTATAAGTGATGTAGTTAACAGTTATAAGTGAGTTGTAATATTGGTGGTAATATCGGTCCTGTATGTAAGTATAAGTGATGTAGTTAACAGTTATAAGTGAGTTGTAATAGTTGTTGATGTTGCGTACCTGTATGTAAGTATAAGTGAGTTGTAATAGTTGTTGATGTTACGTACCTGTATGTTACGTACCTGTATGTAAGTATAATACATCTATATCTTATAGGTAGAGGAGGAAGTGACAGGTGTAAGTACCAACACTTATATATAATGTATTGTATTACTGGTATCTATAATGTATTGTATTACTGGTATCTATAATGTATTGTATTACTCGTATCTATGATGTATTACTCGTATCTATAATGTATTGTATTACTCGTATCTATAATGTATTGTATTACTCGTATCTATTTTATATTGGATGAGGCAAAAAAATCATTATTAGTTTCTCAGGCAATGTTTTGCAAAAATCAATGTAGTGGACAGTTTTTAGTTCACCTGGTCCGAAGGACCACAGTGAGCTTATGCCATACCCCAGCGTCCGTCAACTTTTTCTTTAAAACGCTACTAGTCCTGAACAGCTAAAAAGATTTTGACTAAATTTGGTCCTGAGCATCCTCAGGCCAAGGAGACTCAATTTTGTATAAACGGTGGGTGTGGCCCCCCTGGGGGCAGAGGGGCGGTGCCAAACAATGGAAATAGAGGTAAAACCTTTAAAATCCTTCTTCTAACATTGGGATTAAGGAATTTTATTCTAAATTAGTTTGGATCATCCCTGGGTCAAGGGGACACAATTTTCTATAAACGGTGGGTGTGGTCCCCCTCCCGGGGGCAGAGGGGCGGGGCCAAACAATGGAAATAGAGGTAAAACCTTTAAAATCCTTCTTCTACCATAGGGATTAAAGGATTTTATCCTTATTTAGTCTGGAGCATCCTTGGGCCAAGGGGACTCGATTATGTATAAACGGTGGCTGTGGTCTTTAGTATACCAGAGGTGGTTTATTTTTGTTTATGCAATACAAGTAATTAAATGCTATAATTCTCTCTTAACCATTAGAATAACTTTATGTGTAGGTCTGTTGACTCAAAGGATACTTGCCATCATCATTACATTATCAGATGTTATAACAGCAGAAACTCCATAGTCGTCAAACTAGTGTGGAAAAGATTCCACAGGCTCAGCTTAATCCCCACCCATAACTGTCTTATAGAACTCTTCAATTGAGCAACTATATCTGTATCCACAAGGCCACAATGTCTGTATGATGTTCCACATGTCGGTATGATGTTCCACGTGTCTGTATGATGTTCCACATGTCGGTATGATGTTCTACATGTCTGTATGATTTTCCACATGTCGATATGATGTTCCACGTGTCTGTATGATGTTCCACATGTCTGTATGATGTTCCAAGTGTCTGTATGATGCTCCACATGTCGGTATGATGTTCTACATGTCTGTATGATGTTCCACATGTCGATATGATGTTCCACGTGTCTGTATGATGTTCCACATGTCTGTATGATGTTCCACATGTGTCTGTATGATGTTCCACATGTCGTCTGTATGATGTTCCACATGTCGGTATGATGTTCTACATGTGGGTATGATGTTCCACATGTCGGTATGATGTTCTACATGTCGGTATGATGTTCCACATGTCGGTATGATGTTCTACATTTCTGTATGATGTTCCACATGTCGATATGATGTTCCACATGTCTGTATGGTGTTCCACATGTCGGTATGATGTTCTAGATGTCTGTATGATGTTCCACATGTCGGTATGATGTGCCACATGTCTGTATGATGTTCCAAATGTCGGTATGATGTTCTACATGTGGTTATGATGGTCCACATGTCGGTATGATGTTCTACATTTCTGTATGATGTTCCACATGTCTTCTGTATGATGTTCCACATGTCTGTATGATGCATGTGTCTGTAAGATGTTCCACGTGTCTGTATGATGTTCCACATGTCGTCTGTATGATGTTCCACGTGTCTGTATGATGTTCCACGTGTCTGTATGATGCATGTGTCTGTAAGATGTTCCTCGTGTCCCTATGATGTTCCACTACGTGTCTGTATGATGTTCCACGTGTCTGTATGATGATCCACGTGTCTGTATGATGTTCCACATGTCTGTTTGATGTTCCACATGTCGGTATGATGTTCCACGTGTCTGTATGTGATGTTCCACATGTCTGTATGATGCATGTGTCTGTAACATGTTCCACGTGTCTGTATGATGTTCCACATGCCTGTATGATGTTCCACATGTCGGTATGATGTTCCACTTGTCTGTATGATGTTCCACGTGTCCGTATGATGTTCCACATGTCGGTATGATGTTCCACGTGTCTGTATGACATGTCTTCTGTATGATGTTCCACATGTCTTCTGGATGATGTTCCACATGTCTGTATGATGTTCCACATGTCTTCTGTATGATGTTCCACCTGTCTGTATGATGCATGTGTCTGTAAGATGTTCCACGTGTATGTATGATGTTACACATGTCGTCTGTATGATGTTCCACGTGTCTGTATTATGTTCCACAGGTCGTCTGTATGATGTTCCACGTGTCTGTATTATGTTCCACATGTCGGTATGATGTTCCACATGTCGATATGATGTTCCACGTGTCGGTATGATGTTCCACATGTCTGTATGATGTTGCACATGTCTTCTGTATGATGTTCCACATGTCTTCTGGATGATGTTCCACATGTCTGTATGATGTTCCACGTGTCCGTATGATGTTCCACATGTCTGTATGATGTTCCACGTGTCCGTATGATGTTCCACATGTCGGTATGATGTTCCACATGATGGTATGATGTTCCAAGTGTCTGTATGATGTTCCACGTGTCTGTATGATGTTCCACGTGTCTGTATGATGTTCCACATGTCTGTATGATGTTCCACATGTCTGTATGATGTTCCACATGTCTGTATGATGTTCCACATGTCTGTATGATGTTCCACATGTCTGTATGATGTTCCACATGTCTGTATGATGTTCCACATGTCTGTATGATGTTCCACATGTCTGTATGATGTTCCACATGTCTGTATGATGTTCCACATGTCTGTATGATGTTCCACATGTCTGTATGATGTTCCACATGTCTGTATGATGTTCCACATGTCTGTATGATGTTCCACATGTCTGTATGATGTTCCACATGTCTGTATGATGTTCCACATGTCGGTATGATGTTCCACATGTCTGTATGATGTTCCACATGTCTGTATGATGTTCCACATGTCTGTATGATGTTCCACATGTCTGTATGATGTTCCACATGTCTGTATGATGTTCCACATGTCTGTATGATGTTCCACATGTCTGTATGATGTTCCACATGTCTGTATGATGTTCCACATGTCTGTATGATGTTCCACATGTCTGTATGATGTTCCACATGTCTGTATGATGTTCCACATGTCTGTATGATGTTCCACATGTCTGTATGATGTTCCACATGTCTGTATGATGTTCCACATGTCTGTATGATGTTCCACATGTCTGTATGATGTTCCACATGTCTGTATGATGTTCCACATGTCTGTATGATGTTCCACATGTCTGTATGATGTTCCACATGTCTGTATGATGTTCCACATGTCTGTATGATGTTCCACATGTCTGTATGATGTTCCACATGTCTGTATGATGTTCCACATGTCTGTATGATGTTCCACATGTCTGTATGATGTTCCACATGTCTGTATGATGTTCCACATGTCTGTATGATGTTCCACATGTCTGTATGATGTTCCACATGTCTGTATGATGTTCCACATGTCTGTATGATGTTCCACATGTCTGTATGATGTTCCACATGTCTGTATGATGTTCCACATGTCTGTATGATGTTCCACATGTCTGTATGATGTTCCACATGTCTGTATGATGTTCCACATGTCTGTATGATGTTCCACATGTCTGTATGATGTTCCACATGTCTGTATGATGTTCCACATGTCTGTATGATGTTCCACATGTCTGTATGATGTTCCACATGTCTGTATGATGTTCCACATGTCTGTATGATGTTCCACATGTCTGTATGATGTTCCACATGTCTGTATGATGTTCCACATGTCTGTATGATGTTCCACATGTCTGTATGATGTTCCACATGTCTGTATGATGTTCCACATGTCTGTATGATGTTCCACATGTCTGTATGATGTTCCACATGTCTGTATGATGTTCCACATGTCTGTATGATGTTCCACATGTCGGTATGATGTTCCACATGTCTGTATGATGTTCCACGTGTCTGTATGATGTTCCACATGTCGGTATGATGTTCCACATGTCGGTATGATGTTCCACATGTCTGTATGATGTTCCACATGTCGATATGATGTTCCACATGTCGGTATGATTGACCCAATTAATGGTGGACTTAATTCTTTGGTTTTTTCCCCTGATAGTGTATCATAGTTAATAAAGTTATATATATATTGTATTTAGATACACCAACGTCTGAGAAACTAATAGTTTTTTTGGCCTCATCATTATATTGCCTGGTTTTGGTATTTTAAGTTTATATTTTTAGTCTGCTGTTTATGATATAAAAGTAAACAGCTTCCCTTTCTAATTATTTTATTTTACGTATTAACTTTTTCACCCCTGAAGACACATTTGAACTCTTCCAATTCAAATGTTGGAATAGTTCATTATGAAATTTCAGGGATGAATGAGTTAACATTTAATCAAAACATTTGTATTGGCTATTAGGTGTTGTTAGGTGTCGTTATATGTCGTTAGGTGTTGTTATATGTTTTTAGGTGTTGTTATATGTCGTTAGGTGTTGTTAGGTGTCGTTATATGTCGTTATATGTCGTTAGGTGTTGTTATATTTTTTTAGGTGTTGTTGCATGTTACACTGTTGTGTATTAAAAGTCAGCGTTCTGTCAGCACTGTCTTACGTAACTTCAACTGGTCTGGTATACGTATCCCTTGCTTGGTACGCAGGGCGATTGAGGAAGAGAGGGAGGGATGGAAGACTAAGTAGATAATACAATAGCAACAAGCTTTTAATACATATATTTTAGTGTATTACTGTGGTATAAAGGTCGGAAGAAAACAATGCATTTTTAGAAATAAACAAATTATCCACTTAGATTTATACTTATTGACACCCTGGGGTCACCATTCCAGGTTTGTTGTTGATACGCCGTCCCTGGGAACTTTTCAGAGGCGAGGGTTGAATCAGTACCTTCTTAAACTGGAAAACTACAAATATTAAATGGTTAAAGGTTGATGATCGTAAATGAACACAGAAAATGTTTTAAAAAACCTGAAAGAAATACATTTTTTGTCTAAAATATGAAACAAACACCCTGAAAAAAAAAAAAAATCAATAATAACTACAAACTTTACGACGTAGAAGTGACTGTATGGTGTAAATACATCAACATTACTACATAATGTAGCGGACACTGTGTCAGTGTTATCTGGAACTTTACCATGTAGAAGTGACTGTATGGTGTAAATACATCGACATTACTACATAATGTAGCCGACATTGTGTCAGTGTTATCTGGAACTTTATAATTAGCTTCAAGGACAAGACTAAGCAACTCTGTTTCTTATGTCACTGTATTAAAGGCAATGTATAATGTTGTAATCAATTCTCTCTCTGATGCAAAATTAACACTCAAATAGTAACTTATTTAAACCACTATCTCATATATAATTATGAACACCATATGTATTTTATTTATCAAATATATATTTTATACTTACTGTATAGACTGCTTGACATTCTACTCCAATAAAATCACTAAATGCTTTGAAAAAAAAATTTGAAATGTTTAACTATAATCTGGAGGGTGATATCAGGCCCCTTGGACCTTTTGCTGTTAACTGTTAAGTAATTTGGTTGCTTTTTAATTTGCGTCACCAGCTATAATTTAGCATCTTGATCACTCATGGGGCTCCGGAGCAGGAATGTGAATAATATACCAGCTCCGGCTGCATGATGTATTTACTTAAGCATTCTGTATTCACCCACATTGTATTTAAGGGGATAACCCTACTGTATTTTTAGATCTGCAGTGGTAAATTTTGGTTATGTTATCGCAATTAATTTCTATTGACCAATCAAATGCCTTGTTACATCTCAAATGAATTAAAATTAATGTTGCATGATCAGACCTCTTCCTCATTTAGAGCTAAATGTGTTTTGTGTACCAGGTAATTCAGGGAAATGGATTCTTTTTCTTTTCAGTTGATTTTCTCAAATTTTCCTATTTTACCCTCGATTTTAAAAGGTCTTGATATTTTCTGAAAGGTTCTAAGGGGTCAGGTGTATTTGTCCCTTTTTATTTTGATTTCCTACTTTTTTCCCCAATCACATCCCTCGAACCTAGTACTTCCTCTCTTACATTTACAATGTCATGGAGTTACTTATACATGCTAGAGTAACCATGGTGATGAGCTTTTACCTTCAGTGTATTTCAGACAGAAACATTGTCTTGGTACTGCTTGGTCTTCAGATGATGAATTTTACCATAACCATAGTTGTCTCCCCTGCAAAAATGTTATGACTGACTCATTATCTTATTTACCTAATAAAAACAGATAGACAAAGTAAAGTTATACTTTTGTATTAGATGAGAAGCACAGCAACCTTAGTAAGTCAAATGATAAAATTATTTCACCATTTACAGAAACCGTGTCGTGAGGATGGGAAATGTGAACCGTGGACACATCTTGCCAAACACAAACTAGAGGTGGAACACCAGCTGGAAAACTTCAAAGATCTGAATTACATCATAGTGAGGCCGGCTATAGTGTACGGACCCGGGGACAGACAGGGTCTTAGTAAGTATACTATAGTGTACAGTCCCGGGGACAGACCGGGTCATAGTAAGTATACAATAGTGGACAGTCCCGGGGACAGACAGGGCCTTAGTAAATATACAATAGTGTACTCAAAGATCTGAATTACATCATAGTGAGGCCGGCTATAGTGTACGGACCCGGGGGCAGACAGGGTCTTAGTAAGTATACTATAGTGTACAGTCCCAGGGACAGACAGGGCCTTAGTACGTATACTATAGTGTACAGTCCCGGGGACAGACAGGGGCTTAGTAAGTATACTATAGTGTACAGTCCCGGAGACAGACAGGGCCTTAGTAAGTATACTATAGAGTACAGTCCCGGGGACAGACAGGGCCTTAGTAGGTATACTATAGTGTACAGTCCCGGGGACTGACAGGGCCTTAGTAAATATACAATAGTGTACTCAAAGATCTGAATTACATCATAGTGAGGCCGGCGATAGTGTACGGACCCGGGGACAGACAGGGTCTTAGTAAGTATGCTATAGTATACAGTCCCAGGGACAGACAGGGCCTTAGTAGGTATACTATAGTGTACAGTCCCGGGGACTGACAGGGCCTTAGTAAATATACAATAGTGTACTCAAAGATCTGAATTACATCATAGTGAGGCCGGCTATAGTGTACGGACCCGGGGACAGACAGGGGCTTAGTAAGTATACTATAGTGTACAGTCCCGGGGATAGACAGGGCCTTAGTAAGTATACTATAGTGTACAGTCCCGGAGACAGACAGGGCCTTAGTAAGTATACTATAGTGTACGGTCCCTGGGACAGACAGGGCCTTAGTAAGTATACTATAGTGTACAGTCCTGGGGACAGACAGGGCCTTAGTAGGTATACTATAGTGTACGGACCCGGGGACAGACAGGGGCTTAGTAAGTATACTATAGTGTACAGTCCCGGAGACAGACAGGGTCTTAGTAAGTATACTATAGTATACAGTCCCGGGGACAGTCCCGGGGGCAGACAGGGCCTTAGTAAGTATACTATAGTGTGCGGTCCCGGGGACAGACAGGGCCTTAGTAAGTATACTATGGTGTACGGTCCTGGGGACAGACAGGGTCTTAGTAAGTATACTATAGTATATAGTATTGGGGACAGACAGGGCCCTTAGTAAGTATACCATACTATCCCGGGGACAGACAGGGTCTTAGTAGGTATACTATAGTATACAGTCCCTGGGACAGACAGGGTCTTAGTAAGTATACTATAGTATACAGTCCTGGGGACAAACAGGGTCTTAGTTAGTATACTAAAGTGTACAGTCCCGGGGACAGACAGGGTCTTATAAATATACTATAGTGTACAGTCCCGGGGACAGACAGGACCTTCGTAAGTATACAATAGTGTACAGTCTTTGGGACAGACAGGGCCTTAGTAAGTATACTATAGTGTCCAGTCCCAGGGACAGACAGGGTCTTAGTAAGTATACTATAGTGTACGGTCCTGGGGACAGACAGGGTCTTAGTAAGTATACCATACTATCCCGGGGACAGACAGGGTCTTATAAATATGCTATAGTGTACAGTCCCGGGGACGGATAGGGTCTTAGTAAGTATACTATAGTATACGGACCCAGGGACAGACAGGGCCTTAATAAGTATACTATAGTGTACAGTCCCGGGGACAGATAGGGTCTTAGTAAGTATACTATAGTGTACGGTCCTGGGGACAGACCGGGTCTTAGTAAGTATACTATAATGTAGAGTTCTGGGGACAGACCTGGTCTTAGTAAGTATACAATAGTGGACAGTCCCGGGGACAGACAGGGCCTTAGTAAGTATACTATAGTGTACGGTCCTGGGGACAGACCGGGTCTTAGTAAGTATACTATAATGTAGAGTTCTGGGGACAGACCTGGTCTTAGTAAGTATACAATAGTGGACAGTCCCAGGAACAGACAGGGCCTTAGTAAGTATACTATAATATACAGTCCCGGGGATAGACAGGGCCTTAGTAAGTATACTATAGTGTCCAGTCCCAGGGACAGACAGGGTCTTAGTAAGTATACCATACTATCCAGGGGACAGACAGGGTCTTAGTAGGTATACTATAGTATACAGTCCCGGGGACAGACCGGGTCTTAGTAAGTATACAATAGTGGACAGTCCCAGGGACAGACAGGGCCTTAGTAAGTATACTATAGTGTACAGTCCCAGGGACAGACAGGGTCTTAGTAAGTATACTATAGTATACAGTACTGGGGACAGACAGGGCCTTAGTAAGTATACTATGATATACAGTCCCGGGGACAGACAGGGGCTTAGTAAGTATACTATAGTATACAGTCCTGGGGACAAACAGGGTCTTAGTAAGTATACTATAGTGTACAGTCCCGGGGCCAGACAGGGACTTAGTAAGTATACTATAGTATACAGTCCCGGGTACAGACAGGGTCTTAGTAAGTATACTATAGTGTACAGTCCCGGGGACAGACCGGGTCTTAGTAAGTATACAATAGTGGACACTCTCAGGGAAAGACAGGGCCTTAGTAAGTATACTATAGTGTGCGGTCCCGGGGACAGACAGGGCCTTAGTAAGTATACAATAGTGGACAGTCCCGGGGACAGACAGGGCCTTAGTAAATATACTATAGTATACAGTCCCGGGGACAGACAGGGTCTTAGTAAGTATACCATACTATCCCGGGGACAGACAGGGTCTTAGTAAGTATACTATAGTATACAGTCCTGGGGACAAACAGGGTCTTAGTAAGTATACTATAGTGTACAGTCCCAGAGACAGACAGGGTCTTAGTAAGTATACTATAGTGTACAGTCCCAGAGACAGACAGGGTCTTAGTAAGTATACTATAGTATACAGTCCCGGGTACAGACAGGGACTTAGTAAGTATACTATAGTATACAGTCCCGGGTACAGACAGGGTCTTAGTAAGTATACTATAGTATACAGTCCCAGGGACAGACAGGGTCTTAGTAAGTATACTATAGTATACAGTACTGGGGACAGACAGGGCCTTAGTAAGTATACAATAGTGGACAGTCCCGGGGACAGACAGGGCCTTAGTAAATATACTATAGTATACAGTCCCGGGGACAGACAGGGGCTTAGTAAGTATACTATAGTATACAGTCCTGGGGACAGACACGGCCTTAGTAAGTATACTATAGTATACAGTCCTGGGGACAGACACGGCCTTAGTAAGTATACTATAGTATACAGTCCTGGGGACAGACACGGCCTTAGTAAGTATACTATAGTATACAGTCCTGGGGACAAACAGGGTCTTAGTAAGTATACTATAGTGTACAGTCCCAGAGACAGACAGGGTCTTAGTAAGTATACTATAGTGTACAGTCCCAGGGACAGACAGGTCCTTAGTAAGTATACTATAGTATACGGACCCAGGGACAGACAGGGCCTTAATAAGTATACTATAGTGTACAGTCCCGGGGACAGACCGGGTCTTAGTAAGTATACAATAGTGGACAGTCCCAGGAACAGACAGGGCCTTAGTAAGTATACTATAGTGTACGGACCCGGGGACAGACAGGGTCTTAGTAAGTATACCATACTCTCCCGGGGACAGACAGGGTCTTAGGAGGTATACTATAGTGTACGGTCCAGGGGACAGACAGGACCTTAGTAAGTATACTATAGTGTGCGGTCCCAGGGACAGACAGGGCCTTAGTAAGTATACAATAGTATACAGTCCCGGGGACAGACAGGGCCTTAGTAAGTATACTATGATATACAGTCCCGGGGACAGACAGGGTCTTAGTAAGTATACTATAGTATACAGTCCCGGGGACAAACAGGGCCTTAGTAAGCATACTATAGTATACAGTCCCGGGTACAGACAGGGACTTAGTAAGTATACTATAGTATACAGTCCCGGGTACAGACAGGGACTTAGTAAGTATACTATAGTATACAGTCCTGGGGACAGACAGGGCCTTAGTAAGTACACTATAGTGTACAGTCCGGGGGACAGACAGGGTCTTAGTAAGTATACTATAGTCTACGGTCCCGGGGACAGACAGGGCCTTAGTAAGTATACTATAGTGTACAGTCCCAGGGACAGACAGGGCCTTAGTAAGTATACTATAGACAGTCCCAGGGACAGACAGGGTCTTAGTAAGTATACCATACTATCCTGGGGACAGACAGGGTCTTAGTAAGTATACTATAATGCAGAGTTCTGGGGACAGACAGGGCCTTAGTAAGTATACAATAGTGGACAGTACCGGGGACAGACAGGGCCTTAGTAAGTATACTATAGTGTACGGTCCCGGGGACAGACAGGGCCTTAGGAAGTATACTATAGTGTATGATCCCGGGGACAGACAGGACCTTAGTAAGTATACTATAGTGTACGGTCCCGGGGACAGACAGGGCCTTAGGAAGTATACTATAGTGTATGATCCCGGGGACAGACAGGGCCTTAGTAAGTATACTATAGTGTATGATCCCGGGGACAGACAGGACCTTAGTAAGTATACTATAGTGTGCGGTCCCGGGGACAGACAGGGCCGTAGTAAGTATACTGTAGTGTACGGTCCTGGGGACAGACAGGGTCTTAGTAAGTATACTATAATGTAGAGTTCTGGGGACAGACAGGGCCTTAGTAAGTATACAATAGTGTACAGTCCCAGGGACAGACAGGGCCTTAGTAAGTATACTATAGTGTACGGTCCTGGGGACAGACAGGGTCTTAGTAAGTATACTATAGTATACAGTATTGGGGACAGACAGGGTCTTAGTAGGTATACTATAGTGTACAGTCCCAGGGACAGACAGGGTCTTAGTAAGTATACCATACTATCCAGGGGACAGACAGGGTCTTAGTAGGTATACTATAGTGTACAGTCCCAGGGACAGACAGGGCCTTAGTAAGTATACTATAGTATACAGTCCTGGGGACAAACAGGGCCTTAGTAAGTATACTATAGTATACAGTCCTGGGGACAAACAGGGTCTTAGTAAGTATACTATAGTATACAGTCCCGGGGACAGACAGGGCCTTAGTAAGCATACTTTAGTATACAGTCCTGGGGACAGACAGGGTCTTAGTAAGTATACTATAATGTAGAGTTCTGGGGACAGACAGGGCCTTAGTAAGTATACAATAGTGTACAGTCCCAGGGACAGACAGGGCCTTAGTAAGGATACTATAGTGTACAGTCCCGGGGACAGACAGGGTCTTAGTAGGTATACTATAGTGTACAGTCCCAGGGACAGACAGGGCCTTAGTAAGTATACTATAGTATACAGTATTGGGGACAGACAGGGTCTTAGTAGGTATACTATAGTATACAGTCCCGGGGACAGACAGGGTCTTAGTAACTATACTATAGTGTACAGTCCCGGGGACAGACAGGGCCTTAGTAAGCATACTTTAGTATACAGTCCTGGGGACAGACAGGGTCTTAGTAAGTATACTATAGTATACAGTCCTGGGGACAAACAGGGTCTTAGTAAGTATACTATAGTGTACAGTCCCGGGACAGACAGGGCCTGGGTAAGTATACTATAGTGTACAGTCCCGGGACAGACAGGGCCTTAGTAAATATACAATAGTGTACAGTCCCGGGGACAGACAGGACCTTAGTAAGTATACTATAGTGTACAGTCCCGGGGATAGACAGGGCCTTAGTAAGTATACTATAGTATACAGTCCTGGGGACAAACAGGGTCTTAGTAAGTATACTATAGTGTACAGTCCCGGGACAGACAGGGCCTTGGTAAGTATACTATAGTGTACAGTCCCGGGGACAGACAGGACCTTAGTAAGTATACTATAGTGTACAGTCCCGGGGACAGACAGGGCCTTAGTAAGTATACTATAATTTAGAGTCCTGAGGACAGACAGGGCCTTAGTAAGTATACTATAATTTAGAGTCCTGGGGACAGACAGGGCCTTAGTAAGTATACTATAATTTAGAGTCCTGGGGACAGACAGGGCCTTAGTAAGTATACAATAGTGGACAGTCCCGGGGACAGACAGGGCCTTAGTAAGTATACTATAGTGTAGCGTTCTGGGGACAGACAGGGCCTTATAGTAAGTATACTATAATATACAGTCCCGGGGACAGACAGGGCCTTAATAAGTATACTATAGTGTACAGTCCCGGGGACAGACAGGGCCTTAGTTAATATGCAAGTAGTTTATGTTAGTATATATCTATGTGTCTCATCAGTGGGAAATATAATGCAAAATTTTAACACAACTTGAATTCTTGAGTGTTTGACAATGCAAGGCTAGCCCAGGTTTAAAAGCCACAAGGAACTAACCTGTATGTCTCCTGTATGTCAGCCCTAGAAATTAATGTTTGTTTTATTCCATCATCCATTTTATAGGTGATATATAGCATTAGTCATGTCTATCTCTTCTGTTGTATTGTAATACATTACGGTGACACTAACGACTTATGTCTCAGGAGATTTTCATCAAAGTTCATTTAAAGGTCAAGTATGAGAATACTTTAGATGACTTTGTATTTCAGGGTCTCAAGGTCAATGCCAAGGTCATTGTTGCTATAAATAGGTCTAGTTTTCTAAATAGGTCCATTTTGATAGGATTTTAATTTGTTTTTCAAATGATCAGTAATAAATCACTATACATGTATTTTATAATGCTTATACAATATGTATGAAAATTGTATATTATTTGTGTTTAACAAGCATCTGTAAGGAATTATCTTACCTTCCAGCCCCTAGACTTATCATTGGTGCAATCTACAAGTACATCAGACAAAAAATGAAGGTAAGTGTCTGTCTGTCTGTCTCATGACTTATGTTTCCTTGTTACATATTTCTGTCCTATGATGTCTGTCTCTCCTGATATATTTTACAGATGTCTGTCCTATGAACCTTGTTACTATGGTACCATTGTCTGTCCTATGATGTATGTCTGTCTGTCCTCTTGCTATGTTACAGTTGTCTGTCTATCTGTCCTGTAGCTATGTTACAGTTGTCTGTCTATCTGTCATGTAGATATGTTACAGTTGTCTGTCTATCTGTCCTGTAGCTATGTTACAGTTGTCTGTCTATCTGTCATGTAGATATGTTACAGTTGTCTGTCTATCTGACCTGTAGCTATGTTACAGTTGTCTGTCTATCTGTCCTGTTTCTATGTTACAGCTGTCTGTCTATCTGTCATGTAGCTATGTTACAGTTGTCTGTCTATCTGTCCTGTAGCTATGTTACAGTTGTCTGTCTATCTGTCCTGTAGCTATGTTACAGTTGTCTGTCTATCTGTCCT
>NW_018406205.1:135508-158988 GCF_002113885.1 Mizuhopecten yessoensis | reverse complement strand
CCCCTGATCCCTGTGTTACTATTACAGACATCTGTCCCCTGATCCCTGTGTTACTATTACAGACACCTGTCCCCTGATCCCTGTGTTACTATTACAGATGCTGTGGACTAAGGACCTGAAGATGAACACAGTACATGTACAGGATGTTTGCCAGGCTGTGTGGCACCTGTGTAACCATGGTAGCCCAGGCCAGGTGTACAATATTGTCGACAGTTCTGACACAAGTAAGTAAACGTAACTTCATTAAATACCTGTTAATTATATTTCGTACATTTTTACGGGTGAAATATCATGAATTATCCATTTAATAAAAAACCTAGGTCAGAATGTTATATCTACACATGTGAAGATAGCACTTTTAGTATTGTCCAATCAGAATGGACCTTTTTATTCTCTGCATAAATTTTTAGTTTCAAGTTCAGAGGAAGTGACAGCAGAGTAAGTGGTTGTTTTGGTACAACATTGCAACATACATTATGGTATTTACATAATTACACAATTGATATAATTTTTGTTTAGAAATCTTACCAGATAAGAGCAGCAAATAGCAGAAGAGCTTTCAGTAACCCATTCAAAATGGCGTCTGCCTTGTGTGACATCATTCGGTCTTGGCATCAAATATTACGCTTCTGATTTCCACAATTCATTGCATGCAGCAATATTTGCATGGTTCTACTTTAGAAATGTAATAAAAACAATTTAATGGTTTTCCTGTTAAATACCATATCTGTTTCAGTTGTGTGGCAGAGTGTACTGATCTATATATGGGAGACATCTATGTATTATTTAATGTTACAATTCCCTAACCGGCTACATTGTCCATTTGAACGAACTGGAAAGTCAACTAATTTAACAGAAATGTTGATTAATATTCCAACCTCATTCACCTTGTTTCGTTGACAGCCCAAGGTAAAGTGTGCCACCTGGTGGCAGAACTGTTCAACGTCCAGTACGACTTTGTCGGCTCCATGTTCTCAAACATTGCCAGGGTAGGTAACTCTTGGTCAGTTATCCAGGATGCAGATTGCTGGAGTATTTAAATAACATCAGGCTGACCAAAATAAGTTGTTTGTAAATACTGGGCATTGATCTTTTAGGTTGCATTCACGTATCCAGCTTGAAACGGTTCAGGTGGCGTAGAAATATTCCACGATAGACGAATAGACTTGGACTGTTGGCAGAGCTAAAACTTGCACAGTTTTGGAGTTTCATGATAAAGAAATAATAATTCAACAACTTTTCAAGATTAATATGTCATGCTTCTACTTTATTATATAATGTTTCCTAAAATATAAAGAAATAGTGCAAACTAGCAATATTCAGCATTTTAGTTTCGGTCAGGCACATCTGGACCCCTCAATTTACACGTGCCAAATTCCTGAGGCCAGCCTGAGTTCAGATCTGAGCCTACTGATTTCTTTTCAGCTTGTTTGAACTGTTGAACCAGATACGTGAATGTGGCCTTAGTTATTTGTGATGAATTTCCTTTCAAATTTAGACAGGACTATGGTATAAATTCTCACAAAAGTGAGAGAAATGTTCATGACATGGAATTGCCTGTCTTTTAACATGTTCCTATTAGGTATTATGAAAACTTTCCTTCAAATGGAGCCATAACTAAGCTGTGTTTTCAATGGTACTTCCAAAACCCTAACCTATATATTTAGTGACAACATTTGATGTTATTTTGAAAGGATTTCTGTTGAATTCTAAGTCTTTCTTTTAATTTTCGTTTTATTGAGAGTTACTTCCCTTATTTAGGTAAACATGACAAGTGTGGTGGAGGAAATCAATGACAAACACATGACACCCTGGGCAGAGGCGTGTCAAACCGACAATGTGTCCAACACCCCCCTCGACCCCTTTATTGACGAGGTAAGTCTTGTTATCGACACCCTGGGCAGAGGCGTGTCAGACCGACAATGTGTCCAACACCCCCCGCGACCCTTTATTGACGAGGTAAGTCTTGTTGTGAACCCTGTGTTATTCAGTTTACATGTTTATTTACTTGAAGGACCAAAAATCCTTGACCCCCATATAATTCCATCTGAAGCCCAGTATTCTTGGAACAATCCCTAGTTGCTGAGGTAAAAGAACTTTTGACCTTCAAGCGCCCATTGTAATAAGACTGTTGTTACCCACCCAGAAATAGTTCAGGGATACAGGACTAACGCAGGATGTCCCTCCATCTGACCGTCAATCTGTTTACATTTCCTGTCCTAAAACTGTCTTAAGAACAAACTATTGCACAATGCTAAAGCTTGTTATGTGGGTTGCCCTAGGGAAAGGTCTTTATTTATTTAGCCTAATTCTTGATAATGACATGTCAGGGTTGTAAATTTATTTTACTAAAAGTAAAAATATTTTTGTCCAGATTCAATCTTCTGAACAAATGATCACAGAGAAGTGTTTTACCATAGAGGGGAGGACAAATCCTATTAATATTTAGTGTGTGGTTCATTGAAGTCCAGATCACTGTTTAACTAAAATTTAAGTTATTCAGAACCTTTCTCTTAGGTAACGAGTCCAAACTTTTTATGGAATAGCAAACATTTCAAATAAACAGCCTCATCCTTATGTACATAATTGATGTGCCTCCAGATACTACTCTAGGTATTTTGGGATATGGTCAGCCCCTGGATGCTGTTGGTGGTGTTGTGATCTATCGTTGTTGTTGTTGTGTAATAGTTTTGTTGTTTGTTGTGTTGTTGTTGTTGTGTAATAGTTGTGTTGTGGTCTGTTGTTGTTGTTGTGTAACAGTTTTGTTGTGGTCTGTCGTTGTTGTGTAATAGCTGTGTTGTGGTCTGTCTTTGTTGTTGTTGTGTTATAGTTGTGTTGTGGTCTGTCGTTGTTATTGTTGTTGTGTAATAGTTGTGTTGTGGTCTGTCGTTGTTGTTGTATAATAGTTGTGTTGTGATCTATTGTTGTTGTGTAATAGTTGTGTTGTGGTCTGTCGTTGTTGTTGTAGAATAGTTGTGTTGTGATCTATTGTTCTTGTTGTGTAATAGTTGTGTTGTGGTCTGTCGTTGTTGTTGTATAATAGTTGTGTTGTGATCTATTGTTGTTGTTGTGTAATAGTTGTGTTGTGGTCTGTCGTTGTTGTTGTGTAATAGTTGTGTTGTGGTCTGTTGTTGTTGTTGTTGTGTTATAGTTGTGTTGTGGTCTGTCTTTGTTGTTGTTGTGTAATAGTTGTGTTGTGGTCTGTCTTTGTTGTTGTTGTGTAAAAGTTGTGTTGTCATCTATTGTTGTTGTGTAATATTTGTGTTGTGATATATTGTTGTTGTGTAATAGTTGTGTTGTCATCTATTGTTATTATTGTGTAATAGTTGTGTTGTGATCTATTATTGTTGTTGTTGTTTTGTAATAGTTGTGTTGCGGTCTGTCTTTGTTGTTGGTGTGTTATAGTTGTGTTATGGTCTGTCATTGTCGTTGTTGTGTAACAGTTGTGTTGTGGTCTGTTGTTTACAGGAACTGCTGTACAACAAACATCTATACCTGGATGGGAAGAAGCTGTTGGAAACAGGATTTATCTACCAAATACCCGCGCCCAGGCTGGAACATCTCCGCGAGGTAACCATAGAAACACACTCTAAATTAAACACCTCAGCACATTGTCTAAAACACCTGCTGATAAACCATGTGACACTCATGTGATTGTTTCTGTAGAAATCAGTGAAACGTTTTAAGTCAAGTGTTGTATATTTTTTTGCATAACAAGCATGGAAGTGAGTCGGTAATAATGCATCACTTGTACTAAAAACCAGAGTGTTATTGGTGTCCAAATCATGATGATAGAATCTGGTGTGGAAAAACCCGCTTTAAGTGGTTTCTAAATGAAAAAAACCCTAATACTCCAACTCTTAAACAGGAGATCATCTTAAAGGATTTGAGAAAGAAATCTCGATCAATTGAGGCAAGATCCTTAAAAGTTAAACCATCCACTAGTCTCGGGTTTGGACATACAAGAATCTATCATTTTTACTCACACTCCCGAGATAAGGAATGATTCTAATAGTAAAAAGTGTATGTTTATCATATATTTCAGATGCTTGAGGATTACATCAGCCTGGGCCTATTTCCTAAAACTCTCCTCAAACAGGAGATTTCTAGCAAGGGAGATAACTCTAGTGACATTGGTGACAAAGATGAATGAAGATCACATGACTTTCAATCAAACTTTAAATACCATTCCTCCAGTATCAACATGTTTGTCTGGATATCCTCCCACACGACCAATCAAGTTGTCTCCCTTGGACCAATCAAGTCCTGTACACTTGTCTCTCATCTTTGCAATTGCCTGGACAAGTTTTGCAATAGTTTTATTAGATATTAGACGAGGGCATACTACGAGGAAGTCCTGCCCAAGCTCAGTAGCTGTAGTAGTTGTATTAGATATTAGACGAGGGCATACTACGAGGAAGCCCTGCCAAAGCTCAGTAGCTGTAGTAGTTTTATTAGATATTAGACGAGGGCATACTACGAGGAAGCCCTGCCCAAGCTCAGTAGCTGTAGTAGTTGTTGTAAGCGGTGATGATATTGAGTCACAATATCTGTAGTATGCTGTGTTCTATACATGTATTGACACATATTGTGTAATAAGTTATTCTGTTAAGAATCAACATGAGCCAAAATTTACTGTTTTTATTTGTTACTTGAAAATGAGGAGATTTTTAAGATATTTTATATTGGCCTGGAGCCAGCTTGTTGTAAAGGTGTAGCTTTAATGACTACTTGATGATAGTTTATGAAATCCATTTATAGTGACCTTGTTTTTGTTGATATGTGACACAAGAAATATATTACATATTAAGTGCTAACATTTTCCACGGTTTAATATACATACTCACAATGCTACACGACTGATTATTTAACGAAGCAGTACGGTATCCAGGACTGAGGAGAAAGGAGTAATCTTCAGGAAAAAGCTGTGATCCACAGGACAGAGCTGTGATCCACAGGACAGAGCTGTGATCCACAGGACAAAGCTGTGATCCACAGGACAGAGCTGTGATCCACAGGACAAGGCTTATGATCCACAGGACAGAGCTGTGATCCACAGGACAGAGCTGTGATCCACAGGACAGAGCTGTGATCCACAGGACAGAGCTGTGATCCACAGGACAGAGCTGTGATCCACAGGACAGAGCTGTGATCCACAGGACAGAGCTGTGATCCACAGGACAGAGCTGTGATCCACAGGACAGAGCTGTGATCCACAGGACAGAGCTGTGATCCACAGGACAAGGCTTATGATCCACAGGACAGAGCTGTGATCCACAGGACAGAGCTGTGATCCACAGGACAGAGCTGTGATCCACAGGACAGAGCTGTGATCCACAGGACAGAGATGTGATCCACAGGACAGAGATGTGATCCACAGGACAGAGCTGTGATCCACAGGACAGAGCTGTCAATACTGGAAATTCTGTATTAGAGCTCTGTTTAGTATTTTGTGATGAAATGTTGAGAAGCAGGCCAACATTTTTTTGGTTTTAGTTTTACAGACTTTTTCAAAAGCTTGAAGGAAAGTAGGAAAAGCAATAAAATGTTTTTTTTGTCCAATTGGTATGATCCACGTATCATACAAAAAGGTCCCATTTCCCAGTTTTGTTTTTGATTTTGTCAAACATAATTTGTCAATTAATTCTGAAATCAATTAATATTGCGGAAAATTCAATGTATGACCGTTTGTAAACTTCAGATAAGATTATTTAACCTTAATGATACTTAGTGTTTCGTCTCCACTTCAGGTACAGGTATGTACTGGCCTTTTATTGTTACTGCAGTGTCACTGTTTTTGACCACTAACTAAGCATCTGTGTTCATTCCCATCTCTAACCACAGGATTGCTAAATGGAACTGTTATAAAGCAAAGAGTTGCTTCCCCTGACACAAAACTTCCTATTATATTATAAACTTTACATATCGTTCATTAATGCATTGACTCAAAAGGATCTGTTAGTTTTACACTTGTACAGTCAAGCCTGCTCAAGAGACCACCTCAAGTAGGAGACCACCTGTATTAGGAGACCACCTGTACAACTCCCCATTATTGGCATTTTCATTCCTAAGAGACAACCTGTGTTAGGAGACCACCTGTGTTAGGAGACCAACTGTGTTAGGAGACCACCTGTATGAGGAGACCACTTTATGACCTCCTCAAAGGTGGTCTCCAAAATAGATTGACTGTATTGTAGTTAGAGGTTAAATATAATTCATGAGTTAAACTTTATTCTTCAGATATTAACTGTTATCGATTCATAACAATTGTCACTCTGTGTGTAAATATTCATAGTTTATATATGAATATATGAATAATGTAATGATAAATTGCAGGAAATATTCAGTGAAACCTGTATAAATCTCTACCCTGAGGGATCCCATACACTGGATGGGTTAGACAGGTGTATAAATCTGTACCCTGTGGGATCCCATACACTGGATGGGTTAGACAGGTGTATAAATCTCTACCCTGAGGGATCCCATACACTGGTTGGGTTAGACAGGTGTATAAATATCTACCCTGTGAATTAGGAATATTGTTGTTTGTGGGTTTTGAGAGTTCATTTCTTTATGTCGAAAAACTCAGGGGTCAGACAAGACGGGTTTCACTGTATTGAGGTTTGTCATTTAAAACATTTTTTGTTTGTCCTCTGTTAATTTATAAGCCTCTAATGTTGCAATCTTGTCTTTCATGACCTCGTTACTTAGTCATGACCTTGTGACTTAGCCATGACCTTTTGACATAGTCATGACCTCGTTACTTTAGCCATGACCTTGTGACAAAGTCATGACCTCGTTACTTAGCCATGACCTTGTGATATAGTCATGACCTTGTGACATAGTCATGACCCTGGTACATAGTCATGACCTTGTGACAAAATCATGACCTTGTGTCATAGTCATGACCTTGTGACATAGTCATGACCTTGTGTCATAGTCATGACCTTGTGTATATATACTTACTTGAATTCTCAGTACACGGTGTATATATACCTACTTGAATTCTCAGTACATGGTGTATCATAGTCATGACCTTGTGACAAAATCATGACCTTGTGACATGTTTTTTACACATGTAAGATTGTGTTTCAATTTAACACACAAGATTTCAATTGTTTTGGTATTTTCTGACAGCTGACTTTATGGATCGACACATTGTGGCTTGTTTCCAGTCGTTCAGAGTCGAGTCACTGGCCGTTTACACTCCTTCCTCTGACGGAATTAACATTAAGGTGTTATAGAGTTTAAGAGAGGGATGTGACAAGATTAGACGATGACTCAAATTCTCAGTACACGGTGTATATACCTTCTCGAATTCTCAGTACATGGTGTATATATACCAACTTGAATTCTCAGTACACGGTGTATATACCTACTCAAATTCTCATTACACGGTGTATATACCTACTCAAATGCTCAGTACACGGTGTATATATACCTACTCGAATTCCCAGTACACAGTGTATATATACCTACTTGAATTCTCAATGACCTTGTGTATATATACTTACTTGAATTCTCAGTACACGGTGCATATATACCTACTTGAATTCTCAGTACACTGTGTATATACCTACTCGAATTCTCAGTACATGGTGTATATATACCTACTCAGATTCTCAGTACACGGTGTATATATACCTACTCGAATTCCCAGTACACAGTGTATATATACCTCCTTGAATTCTCAGTACACGGTGTATATACCTCCTCGAATTCTCAGTACACGGTGTATATACCTCCTCGAATTCTCAGTACACGGTGTATATACCTAGTCAAATTCTCAGTACACGGTGTATATACCTACTCGAATTCTCAGTACATGTTGTATATATACCTACTCAAATTCTCAGTACACGTGTATATCCCTACTCAAATTCTCAGTACATGGTGTATATACCTACTGGAATTCTCAGTACATGGTGTATATACCTACTCGAATTCTCAGTACATGGTGTATATATACCTACTCAAATTCTCAGTACACGGTGTATAAATACCTACTTGAATTCTCAGTACACGTGTATATACCTACTCAAATTCTCAGTACATGGTGTATATATACCTACTTGAATTCTCAGTACATGGTGTATATACCTACTCGAATTCTCAGTACNACCTACTTGAATTCTCAGTACACGGTGTATATATACCTACTTGAATTCTCAGTACACGGTATAAATACCTACTTGATTTTTAGAATCAACCTGAATTCCTTTCCATTATCATTTAAGAGTGTTGTTCCAAAGTGTTAATTTATTAAAGCACTCTAAAGTATTGCTCAGTAAAATAAAATAAAATCTAGACTTGTGTTGTTATAGAAATTTGAAGGAAATAAAAATTCGCCTCAGATCTGTTATTATTATGTATTTGTTCATGTGCACCAAACTCTATTGATTAATAATACTGCAAGATTATATTGTATATTCTGTTTACATTCCCACCTTAAGATCACAATGTTGTTACCAATTAATGTTCTCAGTTTTCTGAAAACATTCAGACTAGTTTAACATTACATTGAAGGTAGACATATTCCATTGAAAAAGAACCAATGGCATCAATCTGGTTTTATAGATGTGTCTCCACCATGACATTCAATGTCAGGATTTTGTTTGTTTGTGCTTTTATACATATTTTGTGTCATTTAAGGACAGGACAGGTTTTCTGTTATGAAATTGTTATAAGGAGTTTGAGATATTCTATGAAGAATGCTGTAATGATATAGGGGGGGGGGGTAATTCACATTTTCGGTGTGCTGTTAACATGTTTTGAATTACATTATCCTGTCAATACTACTTTTCCTGGTAATATCATGTTCATTTTACATTTTCCTATTACCATATTCTACCTTGTAAGTGCACTAGCTCCTATAAGCACACCCATCCACCTTTTTTCTGGGAAAGAGGATGCTTGTGCCTGATTAAAACCAGTAAAAAAAATGTTGATTACTACACTGACCTGTCAATATAATCTCCAGTCTTTTGACCAAAACTTTGTACCTAATAGCACAATTTCTGGTTCAAGATGAGGCGATTTTTCTCTGTTAAGCTATTTGATTTGTCCTTTTAAAGATTGCACAAATGTTTAGGAGGTCAATATGAACAGCTATGGACGGCGTTGTTTTTGGCTGGTTGGAGCAGGAAAGGGGTTTGTAAAGCCCCCTCTTTTTGTGCACAGTGCGCTAATTAGGTAGAATACAATAATATCAAATTTTCTGTTAATATAACTTTTTCCTGTTATTATCACATTTTCCTGTTAACATCACATTTTTCTATGAATATCACATGTCCTGTTAACTCATTCACCCCTGAAATTTCATAACGTTTTATTTCATCCTTTGAATCGCAAGAGTTCAAATATGTCTTCAGGGGTGAATGAGTTAAAATCACATGTCCTGTTAATATCAATTTTACTGTAAATATCACATATTCCTGGTAACAATAACATATCAACTTTTCTGTATTTAAATTATTTGCTTTTCATTCCATTGGGTGTGCAAGGATAACATAGCAAACAGTATTTATATAATCAGAATCGTTCTAGGATGAAAATGTACATTTTTTTTTTTATGAATTTTTGCCAAGTAAGTGTTCAATTCTGTATTTTACCATACCATGCCATTAGAAGACTTAACACCATCAGGCTAGCGATTCCATCGATGTTTTATTATTATGTCTCCTGTGCTATGACATTCCAGATCATGTTATTGTAATGTTTGGTATATGTACACTAGGAATGCAGTATGTATTATATATAGACCTAGATTTACCTCCACTCTTCTTTGTTATGAAATGAGATTTGTGCTAATGTACAGTTAGTGTATTGCCTTAGGATGAGGTACATAGTACTTTTGTCAACCCGAGGTAAATTATATCAACTGTAGACAAAGTCTGATGTCAGTATACCTAATAAAATATCTCACCCCCTTGGGGGTAAGAAAGGGGAATCTCAACCGGAGGGGGGAGATTCCTAAGTTGCCCAACTCCAGGCTTTTTATGTTTATCACTTTCATTGGCCTTGGTGTCAGTGTTTGGCTTGGTTTGGTTTAGTATTGTTTCACGTCCTATCAACAGCTGTGGTCATTTAAGGATGGCCTCCCCTGTGTGCGCGAGGCATGCTTATGTGTTTTGGGAGGCTGCGATATGATCGTATTTCTCTCCTTGTGATAGCGCGGAACTGATGCCGTCTTTATAGTGCTACCTTACTGAAAAATACTGCAGAAGACACCCACCACGACACCCCACCCGATCACATTATACTTACAACGGCCAAACCAGTCGTCCCACTCCTAAATTGCTGAGCGTTAAGCAGGAGTAGAAACTAGCATTTTTACAGACTCTGGTATGTCTCGGCCAGGGAACAGTACCACTAATAGGCCCATTCCCGTGATTATTTTTTGTTGACTGTCTGCTGTACGCCTTTGTGTACTGTTGTTTCTCTAATTGTTTACTGTGTTTTGTTTGTGATGTTTATTGCTTTGTTGACTGTCTGCTGTACGCCTTTGTGTACTGTTGTTTCTATAATTGTTTACTGTGTGTTGTTTGTGATGTTTATTGCTTTGTTGACTGTCTGCTGTACGCGTTTGTGTACTGTTGGTTCTCTAATTGTTTACTGTGTTTTGTTTGTGATGTTTATTGCTTTGTTGACTGGCTGCTGTACGCGTTTGTGTACTGTTGTTTCTCTAATTGATTACTGTGTGTTGTGAGGTTTATTGCTTTGTTGACTGTCTGCTGTACGCCTTTGTTTACTGTTGTTTCTATAATTGTTTACTGTGTGTTGTTTGTGAGGTTTATTTCTTTGTTGACTGTCTGCTGTACACGTTTGTGTACTGCAGCTGTACACGTTTGTGTACTGTTGTTTCTCTTATTGTTTACTGTGTGTTGTTTGTGAGGTTTACTTTTGTTTCTGTTGTGGTATCTGTGTTGTATGTTTCTACTCCTCTGATATAAGTGTATGGTTTTACCATGTCTGTATGTTTGTTTTGTTTACAGCCATCTGTTTGTGTTGTTTATATTGTCGATTTCTGTTGATCGTCTTACATGATAATCGTGTGTCGGTTTTTCTTCTAGAAAATATAACCTTTGAGGCTAACATAGATACTACTTATATGTAAAAATGCAGGAATATTGGAAAGTAAAAATGGGGAAATCCCAGCATCAGGATAGCAGATGGGGGGAAGAAGGCATCAGCATAGCCAATCATATGTAACAGTGGGGAAATCCCGGCATCAGCATAGCCAATCATATATAACGATGGGGGAAATCCTGGATTCAGCATAGCCAATCATATGTAACGACTGGGAAATCCCGGCATCAGCATAGCCAATCATATGTAACGACTGGAAAATCCCAGCATCAGCATAGACAATCATATGCAACAATGGGGAAATCCCGGCATCAGCATAGCCAATCATATGTAACGATGGGGGAATCTCTTGCGTTTTTATCACTGAATAATTAGGTTAAAGTATGGGGGAATCCCCAAGGACGACATAAATCATTGGTAATACCTTCATATCTTGTAGTTGGGGTATTGCCGACATCATGTAGAGGTTACCAGAGGTCTTGTAACGGGTACCCCTGACCGCTGGCCCCATCGATCCTTCATCATTACCACCACTTTATCGTAGAAACAATCCTTTTTACATGTTTGTAGTATTACCCTACTCCTGGATTTAGATTTTATACTGATTTGTACTTATTATCAATTTATGTCAAATCGCACATTTTCTTGTAACGCATGGGTGGTGCGCAGGCCTGTCCCTTTGTCTGTTTATATACGTATACACATGTTCAGACAGAGGAGTGGAGATCATTGCCGTACCCGCTAAATATCAAACTACTTAATTGTGCTTCACATTGTTTTTTTATTAAATGTATTATTCCATGAAAGGGTCTTTGTATTTGTTTTATCATCGAACTATAATGTTATGGTGCTTGTTTGTCCATCCCAACTCCGTTTTGCATAACAATATGAATTCCTGCAGGCCAATATCCTGCTCCAATATCAGAAAGGTTTTCTCCTCATTGAATGGGTTTGTGAGGTCCGGAGGCCATTAGCTGAAATCATTGTTACTATAGATAAAACAAACCCAGCACAGTGGCTGAAATTGCCAAATAAACTCAAATTTCATACGCCGATTCTTTACTGAAAATGCTTGCTTCGGAATGATTTTAATGTTTCCAAGGTCAAAGGCAAAGGTCACTGTTACTATATATAGAACATTAAAGATACTAAACCATGTCATTCCTTGACCTCAGTACCGATGAGGGGATGGGAAGGGTTAGTACTGCTCTACGATACCAGAGACGTATAATACAGAGATTGGCAACTTGCTCTTGGCCTTACCATTGGCCACTGGTATCGCGAGTTACGTATTATACGTCTCAGACGATACTGTGTTTTCCTTGTAAACAAAAAATAGGAATCAGAATTTTCTTTTATATAATTTATTTTATAAGACCTTTTTTAACAATATACTATTCAAGCAAACCCCTACACACTTACGCACTCAATTTACTTTGGTTGGCGCACGTGCAAATGATCACCAAACATAATCATCACCTATGCTTTTTTTTATCCACGCATACCAATATAAGATACTATAATACATATGTACATACCTGTGATATATGGAGAAAGAGAGTTATCCAACAGTGTAGACAATATGAGGTCATATTTTCGGAGCAAAAAACACAGACCACTTATATTACATGAAAATAAAAATAGAAATATAATAGGGCGTAACTACTATTCGCGTACATAGGATATGCATATACATTAACACACTTTCATACATGTAATGGGTAGTTCCGATCGTTGGTATTTTTCTTACATATCTCGAGTAACACTAGTCCGCTAAAACTGACCATAATCGCAGGCTCAAAAATTCTGATCGGTCGCCTGTTTATGGTCAGCTATCGACTGCTCTAAACAACACGGGGGGACTGTCGTCGAAATATGGCGACAGCGGTTGCGAGAGTTAAACATGTTTATCAGAGAAAGTAATCATACCTTTACTTCAGCTGATTCATTTCTCACTCACTTGACTAGATGTCATGTCCATACTCGATACAAGATGGACGCTACGTATACATCGTTTTATTCAATTGATGTGCTTTCGACTGCTCACATCGACAGCCATCGATCAGAATTTTTGAGCAATTATGGTCAGTTTAAGCGGACTAATGTAACACGAGATGTAGGTATCTTAAAAACTCACCAGTCTTTGTTTCTACATTGAACATGTATCTAGCACAGCAGATGGATATATCGAATGACCACAATAGCTATACGCTTAGACGAAGGAAATGTTTGTAATGAGAGTGTTTATATATGCTCCTACTGGAATGGTCTTTTGTGGTCATGGTGTGGACATACCTTTTATTTATATATTGTTGAGTCGGCTCGGTCCCAGGATCCTTTAAACTGTATAATGTAATCCCTTCATCTGTGGGAAAGGGGTATCCTGTATATTTATGGTTATTTCCCATGGTCCCCTTATCCATCACGTCCATCTTGGCTGTCACAGCATAAGGACCTTTGGTCAAGTTATCTTTAGTAGCAATACAGCAAGATGATATAAGTAAATATTTACCTCTATTTCCCCTATCTGGCCCCAGCCCTAAGAGCGGTGAGAGGTACGCGTAACATCCTTGGTTTATACGACCTGTGTCCCGAATAGGGGCCATATCGCTTCTAGGGGGTTGGGGGTAACCTTTCTGTTTATGTCGACTCCCCCGGGGCCAATGATGCACCAGACCAAATTTAGTTAAAATCTCTGTTTTCTGAGGGAGTCGACTCTTAAAATGGTTATCATTGGTGCAGCGCTGAGCTCGCTTGGCCAAAGGATTCGCCAGACCGACACATGTTAAAATCCTTTCAGCCGTACAGATGGAGTAGGCTTTTTATAGATTTACCTTCATTCCCTAATTGGGTTCATATATCTATGTTAAAATGTACAAAACGTTATTGAGTTTTGATTGGAACAAAACTGTTCATCTGCAGGGCGTTATTTCTAAAATGATGGATTAAAAAGGTAATTAATGATAACAGTATGAAGACTTTTAAGTGAAAGACGGAAACGCTAACAATATGCATACATACGTTGTAACCATGCTTTAGTAAAAAATATCTTTTTCATGTAAAAGATGGGCATAAACGTTCACATTCCCATCGTTAACTATGTCTTTGATTCAAGGCACTGTCTATCGTCCATTGACGTTTGCAACAAATTACGTTCTTCAACCAACTCATAATCACATTGTCGATATTTTTTAACGTATTTATGTTACTATAAACTATAAGCAAACAAAAACAATAACAACTACCGGAAGTCCTGTCCCAAGTTTGTGTTAACATCAGTGCCTTCAAATCGGTGCCACACCGCCACGCCGCCACGTCGTCACGTCGTCACGCTTTGTGTTAACATCACGCTCTTGATTGATACAACGTCGTCACGCTCTGTGTTTACGTCACGCTTTTGATTGATACGACGTGGTCACACTTTGTGTTTACGTCACCCTTTGTGTTAACATCACGCTCTTGATTTATACAACGTCGTCACGCTCTGTGTTTACGTCACGCTCTTGATTGATGCAACGTCGTCACGCTTTGTGTTTACGTCACGCTTTTGATTGATACGACGTCGTCACACTTTGTGTTTACGTCACGGTTTGGAGCGATACCACGTCGTCACGCTGTGTGTTTACGTCACGGTTTGGATGGGCGCAACGTCGCATTTTGAGTCGTATGAGCCGCACGCGAAGCCTGTGTTACCCCTGAAGCCGAGGCAGACGAAGCAGAAGGTGCAGCAACAATCCACACACGTCATGTGCTTGCATCCTTCAGTGTGCTCTATCAAGGTGTTGCATTCTGGACATGCGCGAATGGAGGGGCAACCGCTGATGTCTGCAATTTCTTTTCTTTCGCAATGACTGAGCATCTGGTGAACTGAACTTTTCTTGCATTGGTGTTTTACTGTCCAGCCATCCAAGCAATACCAACAAAACCTAAACTCACCCTTCCCAGCGCTTTTACAATGTAAACAATTCACGTACGCATTTGTAGGATCCTGTCGTTCACAAACAAGGCGACAGGAGGGACATTCTCGCACGCCTTCCGAATTATTTATCCAGTTCCGGTTGATGCGCGATTCGAAAAGGAAATGCTCATCATGTGACAGACATGCTTTTTCGGCTACTTCTACGAAAAGCCATTCTTTGTCGCAGTTGCGACCGTTGACGTCAGCAAAGCACCGGAAGGATGACCTTTGTTTTGTGAGTTGACTCCAGCAGTATCCGTACAGGTTGTCTGGGGCTGTAACAAAGTAACGAGATAATTAAGTCAGCAGGTGTTTGGACAAAGATGTGAAGGTTGTACTCGTATGATGCCAGTGTTGGAAATTTCGTCATGATGACGTTGATTGAATCTTTCGAGAGTAGATTGTGGCTTTTCTGGTTAGAGAATGAATGAACATGTATGTGCAGTTAATTAAACGTACCTATATCCTTAATATAGGTAAATAGTGAGCAGAAAGTGTTGTCATCGAAAACAGAAATATCCAAAGAAAGAGGGAAAGAGACAGAGAAAGAAGACGAGAGAAAAAGAGAGGAGACAGAGATACAAATGTAAATGTATACATACAGACACACAGATAGAGAGAGAGAAAAGAGAGGAGAGACTGCAGAGATATACAGAGAAAGAGGGAGAGAGAAAAAGAGAGGAGACAGAGATACAAATGTAAATGTATACATACAGACAAACAGGTATACAGAATAAGAGGGAGAGAGAAAAGGAGAGTGGTTGGAGAGAGGAGGAGAGATAGAGGTATACAACTAAAGCGGAGGAGACCAGAGAGAGAAGGATAGGAGACGGAGTGGGACAGTAGGAACGAATGAAGTTACCAAGCTTAACACAATAAACTTACTAATCGCGTGACCACACGACATTTCCACTCGGGGTCCCTCCTCCCAGTCATTCACTATATCTGGAGACAACGTTTGGTGAATTACCGACACTTGTCTGTTGCTGTTGTGTACGACTAGCTGTAGAGGGCGCTGTATGTCTCCTACCAGTTCACTTCCCTCCACAACCCGGCCGTTGTCCACTATGTCGAGGTTTATTTGGTCCTGGCCTATAACTTGAGCTATGACAGCTGTAGCCTCGTCTACACTGTTGCTCTGAAACGATACATTCCTTCATTTCTAGACGTTTTTTTACACATATTTCAAGCTGGGAACACCTGTCTTATGATTATACGAAAACATAAATACAGGAGGATGTTTAATTTCAAATGAAATCACGCAGAGGGCAGATCACTCTAATTTCCACATCATGCTTATTTTAAGATAAAAATCCGTACGTCAAGAAGCAATATTATACGTTTTCATACGTTTACCTTTCTAATCGTCGGGATTCATCATAATCGGCCATCGGAAGCATATAAATTTATGAACGTTAATAAATGACGAAACTTCCACAACACTGATGACGACACCAAATACTGACGACAACGTCACAACACTGGTGACACCAAATACTCACAACAGCGTCACGACACTGATGACGACATGCAAATAATTACGACAACGTCACGACACTGACGACGACATCACAATACTGACGACAACGTCACAATACTAAAGACAACGTCACAAAACTGATGACGACATCACAATACTAAAGACATCGTCACGACACTGATGACGACATCACAATACTGACGACAACGTCACGACACTGACGACGACACCACAATACTGACGACAACGTCACAGCACTGATGACGACATTAAAATGCTGACGACAACGTCACAATACTAAAGACAACGTCACAACAATGATGACGACATCACAATACTAAAGACAACGACAACGTCACAGCAATGATGACGTCATCACAATACTAAAGACAACGTCACAACAATGATGACGACATAACAATACTGACGACAACGTCACAATACTGAAATACTTTAATACATTTATAATATAGTAGAAGGAAATATCTTACCAGGGTAAAGCTGGCTTGTCTTACGGACGTCATACTGACACTCTGGAATGTACCCTTGGATCCTGTAATTAGAAATTAACGTAGGTTAAAATCTTGTCTCATTATTCATACTAAACCCCTACAGCTGTGTCATAACTGTACAGACTGACTTCTATTGAACTTCTATATTCATCTTAGTTTTAATGACCACCGTATCTATGTTTGTACGAAAGACATGACAATTTTTATGATATCAACATTTCGCGTTGATCACCATTCAGAAATCTCGTAATTGATTTGATAAATAAACTCACACAGGAGAAATATACCCGTAAACAACTCAAGTTTCACTGAGTGAACACACAGACACGTTATCAATCACATTTAGTGTGATAGAACGTCTTAAGTTAGCGGTGTGCACATTTCTATCAGATTTAGAAAAAAAAAGTGAATGGCGTGAGACATGTGAAAGTATTTAACACTTTCCTACCCTTTCTTGTCTTTGCTGTGCAGTCTGTGCCTCCCGCGGAGCAGTTCTTTTCCCCATGCGACATCGTACGTGCCCGTTTTGCCTTACTGCCTCCCTGTTCTCCGAGACCGTCACCAGTATTGGTCTTTGAAGTACAAGACCTCGTTTGTATTGTCCATTCCATCAATGGACAAGATTTCGTTTGTATGGTCCGTTTTACCGTAACCGATGATTTTCCTTTCATTTTTCCTGTTCTTGATTTTGTTGACTTTGTCTTTTGGTCCTCGTCCGGAATGTTAGTGGAATCCCTTACCTTCGATTTGTTGTGTTTTGTTACCGTGGAAGATTGTACTTTTACAGCATTTGCTGCCCTTTCCCGGTTGTCGTTATGAGGAATATTTCCGGAAACACCAGCTGTTTGCCTTACCTCTTTGTACGTTATTGTTTTTAATGTTACTGAACTTCTCGCCGTCATTTCCTTGTGGTCGTTGTTCGGGATGGTCTTGGAGGCACCAGCTCTTGTTTGTATTCGCATTACCTCGTTCGTTTCTTCTTTAGTAAACGCTGACGATGTTTCATCATCACGTGATTTATGTGGACTCGATTCTTTCCCGCTATCATTCGGAACTGTTCCGGAAATACCGGACTTCGCTGTCTGCTGTTGGTCGTCCATTTTTTCCTCGACAGCCGTTTTGGGCTGTGACGTCACACAACCTTGTATTTCCGTATTCTGCTCTGTTGTATCAGACGCATTCAGCATGTTCTCGATACCATGCCACCATTCAGCAGTGACCTTGAGGTCATTCAACGGAAATAGGTTTAGTTCCTCCTCTATGTTCTTCTGCATGTCCCAACCAATATTCAAAATGGCCTCATTGGACCCGAACATGTTCAATTGGGTGATAGATTTGACGAGACCGTCACATTTGTCAGCCTTCTGTAGACACCTCTGTATTTCAAGCCTGCATTGTTCCTTGCTGATGATCTGAGGAGTCGAGGGAAAGTCAACCATCTTGCGATATATCAACAGGGCGTTTTCATGTTCCTGGATCTTCTTCCCCAGCGATTTGCTCTGTCCCAGCAACATGTTGAGGTATACGTCAGCCTTCTTTTCTATATCGACGAGATCATGATGAGGGTGATTGTTGTATCTGCACATCTCACATACACACTCGTGACATTTCTCGCAATAGGAGACAAGCTTTCTCTCATGGACAGAACACGCCTTATGTTTGTTGGTCACCAAAATACGATGCAGTTCAGGTGCCACGTGTTTGGAGGCACAACCCTCATGGACAGGTTTGGTTGGCACGTCTTTGATGACGCCAGGACAGACGGAGTTTTGGCAGATTTGACACAGCCATAACTGACACTTTACACAGATGTATGGGACCCGCACAGCCTGTTTACATCCGGGTGACTCACACGTACATCGCTCTGCTTGGTTCGTCTTTAATAACGTTTCAAGGAGACGGGATACGTCTTTAAGTTCCGGCGGATTTGCGGACGGTGTATTGCACGCTGGACATTTCGCGTGTTCTTGTGTTGGAGACCGGAAGTGCTTCTTAATGCAGAGAGAACAGAACACACACCGGCACGTGAGCTGTTTCGGGTCTTTCAGTTTTAAATAACATATTGGGCAATTCAGAACATTGGTTTCCTCGTGCATCTCTGTTTCAGAAGTAGCCATTTGATTTAAAATCTGCAACAAAATTAACAAATGTGTTTATTTCAGGTGAGTTATTCATCAACACACTGAATATACATTGTCAATCAAGGTTTATACCGTAAAGCAAACATTCATAGAAATAAAAGTTTGAAGAAAATTTCGGGTGTTTTTGTGTCAGCTGGTGGAATTTCAGTCCCAGGGGTTGGCCGTAACCTTGTAACCTGACTGTCAGTCCCTGGGGTTGGTCGTAACCTTGTAGCCTGACTGTCAGTCCCTGGGGTTGGCCGTAACCTTGTAGTTGGACTATCAGTCCCTGGGGTTGGCCGTAACCTTGTAGCCTGACTGTCAGTCCCTGGGGTTGGCCGTAACCTTGTAGCTGGACCTTGTAGCTGGACTATCAGTCCCTGGGGTTGACCGTAACCTTGTAGCTGGACTTTCAGTCCCTGAGGTTGGCCGTAACCTTGTAGCTGGACTGTCAGCCACTGGGGTTGGCCGTAACCTTGTAGCTGGACTGTCAGGCCCTGGGGTTGGCCGTAACCTTGTAGCTGGACTGTCAGCCACTGGGGTTGGCCGTAACCTTGTAGCTGGACTGTCAGGCCCTGGGGTTGGCCGTAACCTTGTAGCTGGACTTTCAGCCCCTGGGGTTGGCCGTAACCTTGTAGGTGGAATTTCAGTCCCTGGGGTTGGCCGTAACCTTGTAGCTGGTCTTTCAGTCCCTGGGGTTGGCCGTAACCTTGTAGCTGGACTATCAGTCCCTGGGGTTGACCGTAACCTTGTAGCTGGACTTTCAGTCCCTGAGGTTGGCCGTAACCTTGTAGCTGGACTGTCAGGCCCTGGGGTTGGCCGTAACCTTGTAGCTGGACTATCAGTCCCTGGGGTTGACCGTAACCTTGTAGCTGGACTTTCAGTCCCTGGGGTTGGCCGTAACCTTGTAGCTGGACTATCAGTCCCTGGGGTTGGGGGTTGCCTTGTAGCTGGACCTTGTAGCTGGACTATCAGTCCCTGGGGTTGACCGTAACCTTGTAGCTGGACTTTCAGTCCCTGAGGTTGGCCGTAACCTTGTAGCTTGACTGTCAGTCCCTGGGGTTGGCCGTAACCTTGTAGCTAATATTAAATCTGGTAGGATTCACATGAAATGTTAATCAAGAATATATTATTTTGTTGTAGCCATTTTTTTTAATTCCGAAACGTTATAAAGGTTTTTATATAATATATTCCCCCTCTTTGCTGTATTCGTTACAAGTTTCGGAATGCTTATGACGTAGGTTTTCATTTTTATGAACTTATTTACGACTGATTGGTTCTTACTGGACTAAATGACCATATGTGCAGTACAATGTTTATACTGTTTGACCACCTAATTACTATATTTTAAGTATACATTTCTTAATATGTATTTCTATTTATCATTGCACTGACGGAAATGGTAATTACATCGCATACCAAAAAGAAATTGATAAAAGGGTTCAATTAAAAAAGTATTCTGAACCAAACGAAACCCAAAAATTTACTTGAAAATATAATTAGGGATTAAAATGCATTTTTTAACATTTATAACAGGTAGACAATTTCAATAGTTCGTCTTCCTTATTGTGAAGCCTTTCATTCATGTTTAATGACTTGCTATTGTATAACTAACCATTGTAAAGATATGAATGTACTGTTTGTTGTTTCGTTTTTCTTGATATAAACCTTGTCATTCCTGTGCACTATTATTAGATTTCTTAAATCATTTTCCATCTTGTGTGTGTGTATTCTGCGAAATGGTGTAATTCGTTTCATTTTGTATTAAGCATTTCATTGGCCAGTCAAAAACAAAAGTAGACCGCGTTTTTCCCAAGGAGTTTATAAACTTCGTGGAAAAGACGCGGTCGATTTTCGTTTATGACTAGCATATAAGATTGTTTTTATACAGTGAAGCAAATGACAGGGTATAAATATCACCACGACATCAGATTATAAATAGAAACAGACAATAACACTAGCATGCCATGTCGTACTGCGGGAATGACAGACCGACGAGCATTGATTAATCATATTCAAAATGTATTACTATTAGTAAGATATACAATACGAAAAACAAAATATCAAAATGACTGTCAAGTTTTATAATCAATAGCAATAAAAATATTGCTTTTAAGGATATTAAATATATCAATAGTCAGATATACAGTAATGATTACAGGACAAAGAATAGGAATAGTAATAATATTATAATAGAATCACAAATTAAGAATACTAAACAAACGAACGATTACAATAAAAATTGAAAAATAATAGCAAATATCTCATAGAACGAGTGAACTATACAATAGAAATATCTAATAGCAATGGCGAAATTTACAATAGGAATAGCAAATATCTAACAGAAATAGTAAAATTAACAACAGGAATAGCAAATATCTAACAGAAATGGTAAAATTAACAACAGGAATAGCAAATATCTAACAGAAATGGAAAAATTAACAACAGGAATAGCAAATATCTAACAGAAATGGTAAAATTAACAACAGGAAGAGCAAATATCTATCAGAAATGGTAAAATTTACAACAGGAATAGCAAATATCTAACAGAAATGGTAAAATTAACAATAGGAAGAGCAAATATCTAAAAGAAATGGTAAAATTAACAACTGGAAGAGCAAATATCTATCAGAAATGGTAAAATTTAAAACAGGAATAGCAAATATCTAAAAGAAATGGTAAAATTAACACCAGGAATAGCAAATATCTAACAGAAATGGTAAAAGTAACAACAGGAATAGCAAATAGCTAACAGAAATAGTAAAATTAACAACAGGAATCGCAAATATCTAACAAAAATGGTAAAATTAACAACATGAATAGCAAATATCTAACAGAAATTGTAAAATTAACAACAGGAAGTGCAAATATCTAACAGAAATTGTAAAATTAACAACAGGAAGTGCAAATATCTAACAGAAATGGAAAAATTAACAACAGGAATAGCAAAGATCTAACAGAAATAGTAAAATTAACTACAGGAATAGCAAATATCTATCAGAAATGGTAAAATTTACAACAGGAATAGCAAATACCTAACAGAAATGGAAAAATTAACAACAGGAATAGCAGATATCTAACAGAAATGGTAAAATAAACAACAGGAATAGCAAATATCTAACAGAAATGGTAAAATGAACAACAGGAAGAGCAAATATCTATCAGAAATAGTAAAATTAACAACATGAATAGCAAATATCTAACAGAAAGGGGTTGGCCGTAACCTTGTAGCGGGACTATCAGTCCCTGGGGTTTGCCGTAACCTTGTAGCTGGTCTATCAGTCCCTGGGGTTGACCGTAACCTTGTAGCTGGACTTTCAGTGCCTGGGGTTGGCCGTTACCTTGTAGCTGGGCTGTCAGCCCCTGGGGTTGGTTGTAACCTTGTAGCTGGACCATCAGTCCCTGGGGTTGGCCGCAACCTTGTAGCTGGACCTTGTAGCTGGACTATCAGGCCCTGGGGTTGGCCGTTACCTTGGAGCTGGACAGACAGCCCCTGGGGATGGCCGTAACCTTGTAGCTTGACCGTGTAGCTGGACTATCAGTCCCTGGGGGTGGCCGTAACCTTGGAGCTGGACCTTGTAGGTGGGCGATCACTCCCTGGGGTTGGCCGTAATCTTGTAGCTGGACTTTCAGTCCCTGGGATTGGCCGTTACCTTGTAGCTGGACAGTCAGCCCCTGTGGTTGGCCGTAACCTTGTAGCTGATCTTTCAGTCCCTGAGGTTGGCCGTAACCTTGTATCTGGACTATCAGTCCCTGGGGTTGGCCGTTACCTTGTAGCTGGACAGACAGCCCCTGTGGTTGGCCGTAACCTTGTAGCTGGACGATCAGTCCCTGGGGTTGGCCGTAACCTTGTAGCTGAACTGTCAGCCCCTGGGGTTGGTCGTAACCTTGTAGCTGGACCTTGTAGCTGGACTATCAGTCCCTGAGGTTGGCGGTAACCTTGTAGCTGGACTTTCAGTCCCTGAGGTTAGCTGTAACCTTGTAGCTGGACTATCAGTTCCTGGGGTTGGCCGTAACCTTGTAGCTGGACTGTCAGTCCCTGGGGTTGGCCGTAACCTTGTAGCTGGACTGTCAGCCCCTGGGGTTGGTCGTAACCTTGTAGCTGGCCCTTGTAGCTGGACTATCAGTCCCTGGGGTTGGCCGTAACCTTGTAGCTGAACTGTCAGTCCCTGGGGTTGGCCGTAACCTTGTAGCCTGACTGTCAGTCCCTGGGGTTGGCCGTAACCTTATAGCTGGACTTTCAGCCCCTGGGGTTGGCCGTAACCTTGTAGCTGGACTATCAGTCCCTGGAGTTGGCCGTTACCTTGTAGCTGGACTGTCAG
>NW_018406205.1:102580-135430 GCF_002113885.1 Mizuhopecten yessoensis | reverse complement strand
AGCAAATATCTAACAGAAATAGTAAAATTAACAACAGGAATAGCAAATATCTAACAGAAATAGTAAAATTAACAACAGGAATAGCAAATATCTAACAGAAATAGTAAAATTAACAACAGGAATAGCAAATATCTAACAGAAATGGTAAAATTAACAACAGGAAGAGCAAATAGCTAATATGGATATATATGACATGCCATAGTCAACCATAAGACCATGCTGTCTATAACAAGACACATAGACATAGAATACTCTACAGTATCGGTGGTTCGGGTCACAAAGCCATAGTCCACATGCTAGGGGTCCTTGACTACAATATTCTTACTTTGCCGATCTCGTTTGATCATAACTAGCTTTGCTATTCTATGTATAGATTAAGTCAAAGTATCATTTTCACCTTTTTTGTAAACACATATGTTAAAATGCAAATCGAAATCATTTTCGATTTAAAACAGCTTAGCATATCTTTCTTTGGTGCATTCTAAAAATTAATAATCAAAAGTGATAAGAACAATTAGGGACGGGATGGGGCCTGGTAAGGACGGGATGGGGCCTGGTAAGGACGGGACGGGGCCTGGTAAGGACGGGATGGGGCCTGGTAAGGACGGGACGGGATGGGACCTGGTAAGGACGGGACGGGGCCTGGTCAGGTTCTGGACTACGTCCCCGTATAAATATTTCAATATCATTTGCATACTTAATGAATGCTAGATAATGTGCCTCCAGTCTTATTCCCAAAGTTTCAAACCAGTGTTAATATTCATAGTATACGATCTACTATTGTTTGAAATGTACCTCCAGTGAGAGGGCTTGTAGAGGCTTTGCTTGTTGCCCAATTCCCTTTAAATCTGATTGGGGTGTTCTCATTTCCCTCGACGTTTTGGTGAACAAAGAAAAGTGTTGACAAAGGGGGACAATGACAAACCAATTATTGTCAGTTTTACTTTAACCCCACAGTTGGTGATTCGTAGCTTTTCTGCTCATGTGATATATAAAAAATTATGATAATAAAATATACAACATTTGATAAACAACTAGCATATATACATAAATCAATGCAATTTTGAGGAATTTGCATGAGCTGACTCAGCAGGCGCTAACTACTAGTCCTAAGCAACCTGGCTAATATCTCCATATGTGTGAATGTGTGCTGGAGATGTATTAAAATTTTAGTAAATGTATAACATGGTGTTTTTTTCAAGTGGGGTAATCGAGAACAAGCCATCTGATTGATTTAATGAGTTATTTGAAATGAAATAAAAACGATTAAATGGAATTTATTCCTTAATTCAGTTGCATTCATTCTCTTCTCGGCCGGTCACCCGAGAAACACCGTACATGCATTCTCGTACTATGACCAGCATTTCAGGAACATTGGGTAAGGATTTGGTTCCTCCACAATGTGACAGGAAAGTACATAGATGTATTGGTTTAATGTTGGACGAGAGTGACGAACTCACTCGCTATTTGTATCTACCGCAAATTATATAAAGTGCCATACTTACGTTGAGAATGGTGCTACAGCTCCGTGTCTGTTCTGCTGTTGCAAAACAAAAGATAAATAAATCCTATTCTTCTTATGGTAATGATATTAAAACATGCAATTTAAAATGAAAACTATATAAAAATGAACATTTTCAAAATAAAACACTTTAAATCTTGCAGAGCTTAGACACCGACTAGCACGTAATCATTGCATCACACACACTGGGTTTGATGACCAGTCACATAAGCTGTAATACAGATATGACGTTTTTGTTTATTTGGCACGGTTCAGTTTAAAGTGAAACCAGTACGCTACGTGTTTCTATTTTGGGATTTGACTTACATCTTCGTTATAAATAGACTGTGTGAAAATTATCAGTATTTGGGTTTTTGACGGAGCTTATTTCTCTTTTGCTTTATCCCATACTCCTAACAGCGAAGTTGGAAGTTCTTAAGCTATATATAGATTTTGTTTTCTGGGAAACCTGCCGCCAAATAATCCAGCGATAAGACTTTAAGAAACACATCTGTGGTATATATAGTAATCATACCTTGTGTGTTGTGACGTGACATTGTCTGCGACGATACAGCAACTGACAACAGTAAGTAAACGACCTTTGTTTCTTTTGTTGATATTTGTCGGTAAATCAAAACGGAAATATGGACAATAATATGCAATTAAGAACTTCCTGTTTTAAAGATACATACTGGTTCAAGCATTGCCGAAAACTTACATTAATAATATAGCATGTTGGCACCTTATTTCAAGCCTGTGTGGTTTTGGCAAACCCGGGAGGAAAAAACAGAAACTGAAATAGACAGGATGCGATTTGACCAGTTTCTTTCGTCGCACATTTCCTATTTTCCGTTGTGATATCTTTAACATGACCGTGAAATATCATTGTGGCTTTTGTTTATTAATTGCATGTTTATATTTTTTAATAAAGACAGAAAATATGTGTAAACAAACTTAAGTGAACTACAAGTATTTTTTCTTTCTTTCTGGCCTTAAGGTAGCAGGTAGAAAAGCCATTTTGATACGAGTATTTATACACTCTAAGCAGTATATTTCATTATTATGTAAGTGTTAAATTAATTGAAATCAAATAGAATTATAAGTATAAACAACGTCGTGACATTTGACCAGTTAACATCCCTACTAGCGATTGTTTACATTACAGCTTATGCGTGTTAAATTAATACCACGTCATTTCAAAATTAATTGTGGTTGCTACTTTCACTTTCGATTATAAAAACTTATCACCCCGATGTATCGCCTACTTTTAAAAATCTGTCACTCATCTTAGAAAAACCCAACTTTCGTTTTGAAGTTGCATTGCACAATCATGTTGATATTTCTGTAGATGTGTTGGTTTCATTTTAGATGTGACTACTTCATCAGACGGCGCAGTATAATAACAACGGCTCGACTTCAGACATTCAGGTGAGTATAATACATGTCAGACAGTAAATAAAGGAGGAATGGGGGAGTAATGTAAATAGTGGGGGAAGTTTCCGGACGGTAATATCAGTAATATAGGTGAGTGAATATATATTACAAGTTAATGTAAAACGATAGATATGGGAAGTTAATTTGAATGTCAAACTATAAAAATGTAAATATAATTAGCAAGGGAATCAGACAATGGATATAAATAGCACATAGGATCGTCACTCGGTAAAATGGAGGTGAGTGTTTGTTGTTAGATGATATCTATCAGATCTTAAACAATCGGAATAGTTAAGCAAGTTCACTGGTTGAAAATGGTAAAATTTAGACTCTGAAATCGGGAGTATCCCTCCAAAGTAGGGAGAGTTGGGAAGCATGAAGTGTTCTGTTAGTTCAAGCAGACGTATGTCTGCTCTGTAGATTTCTGTCAATACAGGATATCTCTAATCCACAGCCGACTGCCTGGTTTTTCTGTCCACTGTAACGGTAATGCTAGCGAATATAGGTTATAGAGGGGAAAACCCTGACAATGGAAGTTCATATTATGGTAAATAAAAAAGGTAATAGTTGCAGACATGCATGGGATATTGTGTGTCTATTGTGAGCTGGAGTATCCATTCTGTGTGTTCTCTCCTACAAGCGGTAAGTGTTTTACACTAGAAGGATTTTCGTGACACCGTTAACAACCTTATCCCAGATAGACAAGATAAATATTTGAGATGTAATTTAAGCTAAGCAGGAGGCCAAGTTCGTCAAAAAAGGCAAATCTTTTGATAAACTTTTGAATAGTATTTTATTATTATTATTATTGACATCAACAATAAAAAAGATGTCATTGGGATCAAGATATAACTCGTCAGTTTGCAATCGGGTTTAAAAATATTAATAACTGGACGTAGTGTCTTTAAGCTAATAAATTAGACTCAACGAAATACTATTTAGGCAGAATTCGACACAATAGCTTATAAAGTATATCCTTATGTTAAGTTGTTTGTTTTGGGTTTAACGTCCTAGCAACTGCAAGGGTTATATGAGGACGGGTTTCCAGGGAGACACAACTGCCAGGGTTATATGAGGACGGGTGCCTATAGGGAGACACAACTGCCAGGGTTATATGAGGACGGGTGCCTATAGGGAGACACAACTGCCAGGGTTATATGAGGACGGGTGCCTATAGGGAGACACAACTGCCAGGGTTATATGAGGACGGGTGCCTATAGGGAGACACAACTGCCAGGGTTATATGAGGACGGGTGCCTATAGGGAGACACAACTGCCAGGGTTATATGAGGACGGGTGCCTATAGGGAGACACAACTGCCAGGGTTATATGAGGACGGGTGCCTATAGGGAGACACAACTGCCAGGGTTATATGAGGACGGGTGCCTATAGGGAGACACAACTGCCAGGGTTATATGAGGACGGGTGCCTATAGGGAGACACAACTGCCAGGGTTATATGAGGACGGGTGCCTATAGGGAGACACAACTGCCAGGGTTATATGAGGACGGGTGCCTATAGGGAGACACAACTGCCAGGGTTATATGAGGACGGGTGCCTATAGGGAGACACAACTGCCAGGGTTATATGAGGACGGGTGCCTATAGGGAGACACAACTGCCAGGGTTATATGAGGACGGGTGCCTATAGGGAGACACAACTGCCAGGGTTATATGAGGACGGGTGCCTATAGGGAGACACAACTGCCAGGGTTATATGAGGACGGGTGCCTATAGGGAGACACAACTGCCAGGGTTATATGAGGACGGGTGCCTATAGGGAGACACAACTGCCAGGGTTATATGAGGACGGGTGCCTATAGGGAGACACAACTGCCAGGGTTATATGAGGACGGGTGCCTATAGGGAGACACAACTGCCAGGGTTATATGAGGACGGGTGCCTATAGGGAGACACAACTGCCAGGGTTATATGAGGACGGGTGCCTATAGGGAGACACAACTGCCAGGGTTATATGAGGACGGGTGCCTATAGGGAGACACAACTGCCAGGGTTATATGAGGACGGGTGCCTATAGGGAGACACAACTGCCAGGGTTATATGAGGACGGGTGCCTATAGGGAGACACAACTGCCAGGGTTATATGAGGACGGGTGCCTATAGGGAGACACAACTGCCAGGGTTATATGAGGACGGGTGCCTATAGGGAGACACAACTGCCAGGGTTATATGAGGACGGGTGCCTATAGGGAGACACAACTGCCAGGGTTATATGAGGACGGGTGCCTATAGGGAGACACAACTGCCAGGGTTATATGAGGACGGGTGCCTATAGGGAGACACAACTGCCAGGGTTATATGAGGACGGGTGCCTATAGGGAGACACAACTGCCAGGGTTATATGAGGACGGGTGCCTATAGGGAGACACAACTGCCAGGGTTATATGAGGACGGGTGCCTATAGGGAGACACAACTGCCAGGGTTATATGAGGACGGGTGCCTATAGGGAGACACAACTGCCAGGGTTATATGAGGACGGGTGCCTATAGGGAGACACAACTGCCAGGGTTATATGAGGACGGGTGCCTATAGGGAGACACAACTGCCAGGGTTATATGAGGACGGGTGCCTATAGGGAGACACAACTGCCAGGGTTATATGAGGACGGGTGCCTATAGGGAGACACAACTGCCAGGGTTATATGAGGACGGGTGCCTATAGGGAGACACAACTGCCAGGGTTATATGAGGACGGGTGCCTATAGGGAGACACAACTGCCAGGGTTATATGAGGACGGGTGCCTATAGGGAGACACAACTGCCAGGGTTATATGAGGACGGGTGCCTTTAGGGAGACACCTCCCGAAACAGAAAGTAGATAGAAAAGAAAGACAGGAAAGATATGAAACGAAAAAAAGATTCCATTTGTTGCAATGGGGACAGTATATTACGTGTGGTCTCTTCTGTGACCTCTTAGACGCAGACAGAAGAAACAAATCAATTCTGTAGGGGGAGGGGGGAGGGGCACAGTTGTCGCCTTTTACGATGCACATACAGTAGGATATACAGCAGGTATATTGCTGGCTTCTATTCTTTCCTAGAACCTGCAAGGATCCCTTATGTCTAGAAATATACTTCAACAAGAATGTTTGTTTATACACTTGTTGTGTTTTGGCACAATTGTAATACTTTCTTCTGCAGCAATGAATTTTACTTAAAGTTAAGATAGCATCAGATGACTTGTGAAAATATCATTACGAGGACTAGCCGAGTTTCCTGCCTACCCATAATTCTTCGTCTCGTATCTAATCGCGATATAACTGAATCAGTTTCACGCTTTCGCCTATGATCTTTATACTGCACCATATCGACACATTAAGAATTGAGAATTTGTATATGTCATCAATATGTAATGTTCATGCACATTTTTTATGGAATCGAAACCGAAAGTAGATCTGGACAAGGAAGTCTTAGTTATGACGTTACTGTCTCTAAGATATTAATCGATATTTATTAACATGGGTTTTCTGTTGTTCTTTTCTATGTCATCGAGGTTTTCCCAAAATGTCTTTGTACGACTTCGACTATAAGTTTTGTTTTATTTACATGTCATCAAGGTAATACTTCTTGTTTTGTTTACAAACTGAAAATACTTTGCTTTTCCAAATATTAATCGTAATTTTACTTTCATTTTAAGCTTCGACTAAAAAACTCAGAAATCCCCAGTTGACTGCCGACAGGATCAGCTGTACCGGTGACCGAGAATACTGACAGAACTTAGACAAGATCGCCTGTACCGGTGACCGAGTATATTGACAGTAACTTGAACACAGATACTAACCGACCATGCAGATAATGGTCCAGGCGGGAACGGACGGCAAGACGCAGCTTGTTGATGCGGAACCGGTCAGTTTTGTTTTATTTTATATTTTATGACTCATTTCCGTCATTAATGATGCAATAACGTCATGGTCAATGTAAAGGTCCGTAGAAAGTTTATAACTCTTTAATTTAATTTCTCAAATACATGTGTACATTATCAAAGCTGCAGCTGATTATTTTAACGCAGACACGTAGAGGCACACCTTATTATTTTGTCCATACAACTTATTATCTTGTCCACACAACTTATTATCTTGTACGTACAACTTATTATCTTGTCCACACAACTTATTATCTTGTCCACACAATTTATTATCTTGTCCACACAACTTATTATCTTGTTCACACAATTTATTATCTTGTCCACACAACTTATTATCTTGTACGAACAATTCATTATCTTGTCCACACAACTTATTATCTTGTTCACACAACTTATTATCTTGTTTACACAATTTATTATCTTGTCCACACAATTTATTATTTTGTCCACACAACTTATTATCTTGTCCACACAATTTATTATCTTGTCCACACAACTTATTATCTTGTTCACACAACTTATTATCTTGTCCACACAACTTATTTTTCTTGTACGTACAACTTATTATATTGTTCACACAACTTAATATCTTATTTACACAACTTATTATCTTGTCCACACAATTTATTATCTTGTCCACACAACTTATTATCTTATCCACACAACTTATTTTTTTTGTATTTACAACTTATTATATTGTTGACACAACTTATTATCTTGTGCACACAACTTATTATCTTGTCTACACAATTTATTATCTTGTCCACAGAACTTATTATCTTGTTCACACAGCTTATTATCTTGTCCACACAATTTATTATTTTGTCCACACAACTTATTATCCTGTCCACACAATTTATTATTTTGTCCACACAACTTATTATCTAGTTCACACAACTTATTATCGTGTACGAACAATTTATTATCTTGTCCACACAATTTATTATTTTGCCCACACAACTTATTATCTTGTCCATACAATTTATTATCTTGTCCACAGAACTTAATATCTTGTCCACATCTTGTATGTGTATTATACCAATTACAAATATATTTCTTTGTCCATGTTCATGTTCCACTCCACCTGTTCCACCTCTGTGGATTGTTATTATGTAATGCACAAAGGCATTTTTGCCTATTGCTTAATAAAAATATATATTATCTTGTACGAACAATTTATTATCTTGTCCACACAATTTATTATCTTCTTCACACAACTTATTATCTTGTACGAACAATTTATTATCTTGTCCACACAATTTATTATCTTCTTCACACAACTTATTATCTTGTACGAACAATTTATTATCTTGTCCACACAACTTATTATCGTGTTCACACAACTTATTATCTTGTCCACACAACTTATTTTTCTTGTACGTACAACAACTTATTATATTGTTCACACAAATTATTATCTTGTACGAACAATTTATTATCTTGTCCACACAACTTATTATCGTGTTCACACAACTTATTATCTTGTCCACACAACTTATTATCTTGTCCATACAACTTACTATCGTGTACGTACAAGGTAATGCTATTTTTAGTGTGGCCTTTATACACCACACCGCAGTCACGAGTTTACTAACGTTTACAAACGTTACGCCGTTACAGGAATTTTAATTTAGTATGAAGTATTTTAAGTACGAGGAACCAAACTCTATTTTTTATACAGTTGAGATATATACAGGTCACGTGGGAGACGCGGGGTTAGACATGTTTATAATCACTGTTTATTTCTCTTACAGTCTGAGTCTATGGCGTCCTTATTCCAGAAGATCTCGGATCAACGTGGAGTCGAGAAACAGTACCTACAAATCGTGTACGCCGGTAAAACATTTCGACCCGGCGACGCAAGAACCGACCACAAAACAATTGCCGACCTTGGCATGAAGGACCGGTCGCTCGTTCAACTCGTCACCAGGCTACCGGGGGGTCAATAGGTCTTCTGATGTCACTGTACGATGACAGGATGTGACTTGGAACCTTTTTACATGTGTAATGGGTTAACAAGCTTGTGTGACGTAACGTAATACTTACGTCATAGGACATCAACGTGGGAAGTGAACTTTTATGAGAAGAGACTGAAATGTGATATGTTGTTCAGTTAAGCTAAACTGCATGCTGGCTAATGCAATATACTTGGTAGTTAAGCTGAAATTAAACGTATGTTTTTATGCAGTGATACTTACCCGAGTCTTATCATTGCGCTGTGTAAACTATGGACTAAATGTCACCCTTGTTGCTTTTACTACAAAAAAATATAAATGAAACAGAAACAAAAGAAAGCGAAAACATGGCGATATTTGAAACATTTCCTATTGAATAAAAGCGGTCTGATTCGTATTGCTAGGTGTGTGAATCGTATGTTGTTCATATATTGCCGAGTGAGTTAGTATGCACATGAAGGTTGTGCAATACACGTATTGACCACAGGGACCTAAGAATTTGTTAAAGCTATATTTGGAACTAAACTAAAGTGTAATTTTACATGTCTTCGGGGTTTAGATCGACTTTCGGAAAAAATGCCACCCCAATGCCCGTATATTTAAGCATTGTGGTGGCATGTTTACCGAAAGTTGACATAAACCCCTAAAACATGTAAAATTACTCTAAACATCTTAGTTTAGGTCCAACTATAGCTGTAACAAATTCTCAGTTCCCTGTGGTATCGCTGTGTACATTACTTTGTGTGTTGGGCGGAGAAACCGGATGCAGTGAGAGTTGAGTGAAACTGGCATGAAACAATGTGTATTACTGTTTGGTATAGTGAGACCGCAGTACGGCTGATCTACTGTGTAAAGACTAGTGTGACACAATGTGTATTACTGTTTGGTATAGTGAGACCGCAGTACGGCTGCTCTACTGTGTAAGGACTAGTGTGAAACGATGTGTATTACTGTTTGGTATAGTGCGACCTCCGTACGGCTGATCTACTGTGTAAGGACTGGTATGAAACAATGTGTATTACTGTTTGGAATAGGGAGAACGCAGTACGGCTGATCTACTGTGTAAAGACTAGTGTGAAACAATGTGTATTACTGTTTTGTATAGTGAGACCGCAGTACGGCTGATCTACTGTGTAAAGACTAGTGTGAAACAATGTGTATTACTGTTTTGTATAGTGAGACCGCAGTACGGCTGCTCTACTGTGTAAGGACTAGTGTGAAACAATGTGTATTACTGTTTGGAGACTGTATTATAGTGAGACCTCATTACGGCTGATCTACTGTGTAAGGACTAGTTTGATTCAGAGATTTATTATGTAAGTTTGGTGTTTTAATGTTTTAGCTGTTCCTAATAAAAACGTTATTTAATCTCTTTGTGTTTCACGTGTTTGTCTTAACAGACTGTATGTTCCCGTGGGAGGTATATTGTTATTTGTCAATAAACAATGTGCAGGTTCGGAGAAAGTATAGACCTGCTGTTTCACACTGCAGAATCGGGGTTGGTTTCTTCCCCGCCTTCTATTTGGTGGTCATTGAAAAAAAATCAATAACAGACCCACTGCATGTGTATATCGTAAAAGGCGACTTATGATGGGACGTGGACAGGCCAAACATTGATCAGCTGTCCCCATTGCAACACTTAGTATCATTTTCGGTTCCTATCTTTCCTGTCTTTCTGTTCTATTTACTTTCTGTTTCAGGCGATGTTTCCCTAGGCACCCGTACTCGTGTGACCCTGGCTGTTGTCTCCCTAGGTACCCGTACTCGTTTGACCCTGGCTGTTGTGTCTCCCTAGGTACCCGTACTCGTGTGACCCTGGCTATTGTGTCCCTAGGCACCCGTACTCATGTGACCCTGGCTGTTGTCTCCCTAGGCACCCGTACTCGTGTGTCCCTGACTGTTGTCTCCCTAGACACCCGTACTCGTGTGTCCCTGGCTGTTGTCTCCCTAGGCACCCGTACTCGTGTGTCCCTGACTGTTGTCTCCCTAGGTACCCGTACTCGTGTGACCCTGACTGTTGTCTCCCTAGACACCCGTACTCGTGTGTCCCTGGCTGTTGTCTCCCTAGGCACCCGTACTCGTGTGTCCCTGCCTGTTGTCTCCCTAGGTACCCGTACTCGTGTGTCCCTGGCTGTTGTCTCCCTAGACACCCGTACTCGTGTGTCCCTGACTGTTGTCTCCCTAGACACCCGTACTCGTGTGTCCCTGGCTGTTGTCTCCCTAGGCACCCGTACTCGTGTGACCCTGACTGTTGTCTCCCTAGACACCAGGACTCGTGTGTCCCTGGCTGTTGTCTCCCTAGGTACCCGTACTCGTGTGTCCCTGGCTGTTGCGAGGACGTTACTAACGTTAGAGCACGCCACTGGGGATATGTTTACAATACACAGTTTTAAATATCATTGAACAAAACAACATGCAAAGTTGAGTTAATCACTGGATTAACAATAAACTATTTACTGCCACTAAGCTATACACAATTGAAATTGACCATTCTTAACAAAACAATGAGTAAACTAATATAAATCCCCATGAGGTAATCATACGATATATGTTATGACTAACGCAACGTCGCACGTAACGTGTGCTATTATAAAATCTTGTCACCTCGGCCTTTTAAGACATTTAAGCACCCTCGTACCACTGTCAAACAATAGTCTAAGTGTTGGAAGGTTGTTTCTGGCATGGCTTATCATTTTTTTCATATCTTCCTGGAATTTTATAAGAAGTAATAAAGAGTTAATGAACAATCCACAACATTGTTCTGAGTGGAAAAAAACAGCGGGGTAAGAGCAGCCGGGATTCGAACACTGGACTGGGTATAACCGACTGGGCGCCCTGGTCAACGGAAGTGCTCTGGCCCAATGTAGTCTCCTTCAACCAGACGCTTGATCACTTGTAGTTGGGCGTAGCTTGCGCAGACAACAAGAGTCTGGTTGGACGAGCCTAGGCCCAATGGTGATACAGTTATATCCAACCGGAAGTTAAAGTGTGGCTACTGTAATCACAAAAAAAACACAAAATAAACAATACGCAGTGCAGTTGGATAAGGATTCTAAAATAATCAAAATAAAGTACATTGTATTATAAAGTACATTGTATTATAAAGTCGATTCACCTTTATTAACAAGTTTACTAACTATTGTAAACCTTTTTTTTTGTATTCACAATTATAACCATTACTATTATCCATATGTTGTAAAGCGCTTTAGAGTAATTTTACAAACTATATAGGGCGCTATATAAATGTTGTATATTATTATTATTATTATTACAGCGTAAATAATGTATTGTCGTATTTCAAAGCGCCCCTTTTTCTGTTTTTATAAGACAATGCATTAAGATAGCAATGGTTAAACCCTAGTTCACACTTAACATATATGTAGATATAACTTATAGCACTGCCCTCTGGTATTATACGAAGAACCTCTCCCCTGCATGTGGACACAAACTAGTCACAACAAACGAGGATATAAATAGAATTTTCTTATTTCAAGGTATTTGTCTACGTTATCAGAAAACCTGTTACATCACCTGTTGTATACCTTTACATGGAAACAGGTATTTATAAATAATAATTCCCGGTATCTATTTAGAGCACCACGTAATCTATTCAGGTATACCTACCAGCCACGTGATTGGTCCAGATTACAGATAAAGACCTCTATCGATATAGATATATCAGTAATGTGTAAACATGTACCTGTCTAGGTAAGCTAAATAAACTGATACTAGAGCAACTACAGACGAGACTAAAGGTGATCAGCTTAAGTACTGTTTACCACTACACACAGTCTCTGGTCAATGTGTCGGTATACAGATGAGACTAAAGGTGATCAGCTTAAGTACTGTTTACCACTACACACAGTCTCTGGTCATCGTGTCAGTATACAAAGTCATTACGTGTCATTTCGAATGTAATGTTACTCTACTGAAATATTGCAATATGGAAAGTTTTTACTCAATTAATGATAAAAGATAAAACGTTAATAGTTTACAGTATCTACTCTCTATTTGCGAGGCATACAATAGAAAGTGGAGATTTGCATTTTCCTCTACTAAATCTGAAATTGTTGTTTTTACATCTAAAAAGAAACCCAATATTAATTGTGATATAACTGTATATGGAAAGAAACTACCCATTGTAGAAAGTATTACTCATGTCGGGGTTTTATTGAATAGTAGAAATAACAATGTCGAACGTACAGAACGTGCTTGTTCCAAATGAAAGAGTCNTGCACGTCCTTGATTGGTTGGTTTTCTGTAGAAGTATACATCAGCGTAAAGAAAATGTTATTTTTTGGTAGAATATGTTCCATGGAAGTTGGCTGTTTAGCACGCGAAATTCTTATCAAGCGTCTATTCGAATTCAACCTGTCTCAATTTAGTAGAGGTTTTGTTCCCGACATTGTTAATATTTTACAAAAATACAATTTGTATCATGTTATTGATGAATTTTTGAAGAGTGGTGTATTTCCAAACAAATGTCAATGGAAGCGTTTAGTCAATGACCATGTAAGAAACTATTAACAGTTGAATTTATGTGAAAGAATGAACGCTGATAGGGACTTCTCTCGCTTCACTCTTTTACATAATAAGATACAACCGTATGCTATATGGAAACTTGCTTTACGCTTTCCACAATACAGTCCATGTTTTAAGAAAGTTGTTAAACTTTGTGTTGAAATGCGCGATAATGAAAATATATATTTGTGTCATTAATGTGGCTCTATGCACAAAGATCCTATTATGCATAGTGTACTCGAATGCTCACACACAGAGCTATTACGTGACCAGCTCTGGTGTGTACTCAGTACTGTAAAAGATATAGATTTTGTTTTTTTTATCTTAATGTAATGTCTAATTACCATCTACTTCAAGTTCTTCTTGGTGGTATTTTCAACTATGATTTATCTTCATATGAACTGGAGGACTTTAGAATAAAATCCATTGTTATAATTACTAAAACTCTTCAACACATCGGTATTATGTAATTTATCCTTAGATATTTGAATGTTGTATACTGAGTAATATGTTTGTGATCACCAATTTACAGTGTGTGTACCTCACGCTTCAGCAAGATTAATACATGAAATACACATATGTTTGTATTCATATTAGTAGGCAAGCATTTCCTATGTCTTTCCTGTTATACTATTGCACAATTGTATTGTAAGACTTATGTACCAGACATATGTTTGTAAATAATGCTGTATAATTTATAGTGTGATGCTTGTAATACTGTTTATTACAATGTTGTATGATTGCTTAGTACGAGAAGTGTATTACTGTCTATACTATTATATGATAATGTAGTTTGAGGAGTGTAAATATGTCTATTATATCAATGTGTGATGTAATGTATGATTAGTGTTATACTGTCTATCATCATAATTATCACCGTATAATGACTGTAATAGAACCTATTATATCATTGTGCTATGTTTATAGTACTTTATGGTATGATGCGGGTACTATTATTATTCTCTTATGTGTGTGTCTGTCCATGTGCATGTGTGTGTCACTATGTAAGGGTGTGACCATAATTGTGAATGCATTTTCTTCTCATTCAATAATGTTGAATTGTACGTGTAGTGTTCGTTATTTCTGTAACTCTTCATTTCTGGAGGAAATAAAGGAAATAGTAATAGTGCCCGAGTGTTAGCCTGTCACGGGTATTACCGTTACCATGGAAATAAACCGTTCTACGTGAAAAGGTGTACTGGGCTGTCGATGATGTTACGTCAAGAATGAGTACCTTTAGTTCGTAGTGTATATGACCGACAATAGGAACGATGTCATGGTACATAGGAATTTTAAGACATGAATAATCATTTCAGCCTGCTTACGTATCCAATGTTTGTGTAAACACACGTCTGCTCAGTGGCAACTTTCGGTTTAAATTTACTTTGTACAACACAGGTTTAACCGTGAAGAGTCATTCCAATATGGCGGGGAGATTTTTAAGACTGAGTGAATCAACGGTCCAGAGTGCTAGATTTACAGGGGTAAGTGGTTGTCTTTAATAGTTTCACATGGTTGGTAAAACTAGTATTACTTAACGGTAATGAGTGATGGTCGTTTTGTTTTGAGATTTAATTCACGTCACTGTCTGGTTGTGCGTGACGTTTACCCTGTGACTTTAAGTGGTGGTATAAAGTTGTGTCTGATATTTGAAAGTTATGTTATATGTACAATGTACAAATACTAAATGTTTGTGAAACCATTCATTGGACAGGTGAATCAGTTTTTGTTGTTGTTTTTTATCTATTTATTGGGGGGGGGGGGGGGGGGTATTTTTCTGTTGATAATTGTCGATCTTGATTCTGTTTCATCAACCTTTTAGCTGTTGCTATACATAAAGTTACACATTGAATTATACGTGTATTTTATTTCTCTTGTTTTCAACACTATACGTTGATGCAGTTATATTTATCAGTTGGTGTAAGTTATATGAAAACAAGAAACTGCTTCAGCCATGATAAAACCTGGGTTGATTTGGGAAGTGTGTCACACACCACAATGATTAAGACAATATCCATTCATTAGCTCATTCTATTTTTGATAGAGAGGTGTATTTTAATTGGAGTGGGTTAGATATTACACCGGATATTAATAACCGGAATCTATTACATATTTAGTATTCGTTATCATTTTACTACCATTAACACCTCTCTACTTTCACTTTCATTTCACGTTCACTTTCACTTCGCTTCCACGATTTCGTTCAATTTTAGCGGAATCCTCGCTCATTCAGTTTCACTTTCGTTTCTATAATAGAATAGTAAACACTTCTGCTTTCTTTTTCGCTACTAAACTTAACACGTAAAATGAAATAAATGTTTACTAATATATATATATTGAAAGATAATAAATATTTGAACAGAAAATGCGTGCGTAGCTGTAATCAATATTTACCGCTAATGGGTTCCCTAAAAGAGTAATTGGAAAATTCATGACGTGATTTAGTTTTTATTTGACCTCAAATATCTTCAATAAAGAACTATTTTTTGCTACGTTACTAAACAGTTGCTACACTATATTCTATAATTATTCATAACAATACGATATGAAACCCTTGTCATAATTTCTTATAAATAAACATTTTTGAAAATTGGAATTGAATTTAAACGTTATAATGAAGTTTGACTAGAACAGCCATCGCGACATGATATTTATTCAAAATACGCGGGGTTCAAAAGCGTTCCTTAAATAATACACGTTTTTAACAAAATATTTTGTTGCTAGGGTAACACTGTGACGGAAGCAAAGATGACCGTAGCCGAAGTGCTTCGGGAGGACAAGAATAATATCGATATAGTAGAAAAAGGCGCCATTGTGGACGGAATTAGATTGGTGAAGGACATGGAGAGCCCCCTACACGTGGTAGTCCACAATTCCGACAGACAACTTCCTTATTGGCGCCAAACAGAGGAGAAGGACATTGTGAACCCGTGGGAGGAGGAACCGCGATGTCTGATGTCATGTGGCCACGCCCTCAGTAAGTAACTATTATGATTTTACTAAACCGGTTAGTCTCTGTCAAACACAATACCGGGGAAAGGTAGAATACTATATAGATCATGTCTATATGCCTATGTCAATATATCATCGCTCCTTATAGTATAACAATCCAATATATGCATAACCAGCAACGCACAAAAGTTAAACAATACAGAACGTCCTATATATTGGTATAAAACTTATATACGGGACAATACAAAACGTCCAACAATGAGAATGTCGTACATGTTCAAGCATTTCTAGCGATAATATGATAGGAAAGGAAAAATGCACGGCAACAACGGGATTCGAAACCGGGACCATTCGACCTCTGCACGGACAACACATGTATATCAGTTAAGCTTCCTGGTCACTGGCGCACAACCCAGTCCAGTGCCGATACATTCCTCCCTCCTGATTTCTAAATCATCTTCTTGTTGAAGACAACACTATTTACAACCCAGGTTCGGGTATCCCCTTGCCAAGCATACACCCAATGCTTAAAACAAGGCCGGTTGGTCACAGGCACCACTGTAAAAGGCGCAGCAAAGGGCACGGCCAGACCGGGATTCGAACCCGGGACCTTCCGGACTCTAGATGGACGCTGTACAGCATCAGTTGATATAACTGGTCACTGGTGTTCGACCCGGTCCAATTCCGCAACAATTATAATATTTTAGCGCTTGTTGTGTTTATTCGAAAGCAAAAAATATTAAAAACCGCTTAATATTCACTTTATTCCTACATGATAAATACTGTTGCTGTACTACATCATGGCATGGTTTATCTTTGCCGATACATTTTCGGTAGCAGTTAACGTATTAACTATTTAGAAACAGAACTTGTCGGTTCTGTTCGGAGCCTTCTGGGTGGCAGTCAAGCTGTATGTGACTTCTGATTGGTAGTTCATGAAGTCATGTGTAATGCGACTTTTAATTGATTGTATTCTATGAGATTTCTGATTGGTGGTTCATACTGTCATGTGATACTCATGTGACTTCTGATTGGTGGTTCATGTTGTCATGTTGTACTGGTGTGGCTTCTGATTGGTGGTTTATGGTGTCATGTTGTACTGGGGCGGCTTCTGATTGGTGGTTCCTGTTGTCATGTTGTACTGGTGTTTCTTCTGATTGGTGGTTCATGTTGTCGTGTTGTACTGGTGCGGCTTCTGATTGCTGGTTCATGTTGTCATGTTGTTCTGGTGCGGCTTCTGATTGGTGGATCATGCTGTCATGTTGTACTGGTGGGGCTTCTGATTGGTGGTTCATGGTGTCATGTTGTACTGGTGCGGCTTCTGATTGGTGGTTCATGTTGTCATGGGCTTTTGTGACTGCTGATGACTTTTTTTTCTAACTACAGAAATAGTTTCTGGTATAACTTTAAGTTTTTTTTACCAGATACTTTCACCATGTTAGCTTTCATAGATCGCTGTATTTGGAGTGTTCTGTTTTAAACTTCTCGTTATACAAATTACATATACCAAGGTACTGCTTTTACGATCTCCCGTCGTGCTGAAATAAATATAGGAGAAATGTCCACATTCGAGTTCTTTCGTAAGCACCACTTTGATAGAGGTAACTGGGAACAATATCATATATTTGCTAATTTCCTGTTTCCCGTCCCCGACACCTGTGCGTCAACTGTCAAACATAATATGTTTTGTTATTTTCGTATTTATTTTACAGCCCCTGACAATCTGTACGGATACTGCTGGAGTCAGCTCACAGAACAAACGTCATCCTTCCGGTGCTTTGCTGACGTCAACAGTCGACGCTGCGACTGGGAATGGTTTTTCCCGGAAGTGGCAGAAAACGCATGCTTGTCAAAGGACGAACGTATTTTGTTTGAATCGCGCATCAACCGGAACTGGGTAAATTTGTCAGCGGGAGTTCGTGAGTGTCCATTTTGTCGTTGCGTGTGCGAACGACAGAAACCCGACGATCCACACGTGCTGTGTGTGTACTGTCAGAACGCTGGCGAACCTAATTGTCATTTCTGCTGGTATTGTCTATATCCTTGGAAGGATCACCATAGCTGCACCAAAGATTCCGCACGACAGATACTCAGTACCTGCCCACGTAAAGAAATAGTGAAAGTGACCGGCTGTCCATCCATTCGCGCATGCCCAGGCTGTAAAATTTTGATCGAACACAAAGATCAGTGTAAGCACATGGACTGTCGTAACTGTAAGACCAGCTTCTGTTTCATCTGTCTAGAGGTCAGAGGTCAACGGGGCTTTTCGTGTGGCTCTTATAACACCAAGTGCGCCGTTGCAACAATACAAACTGTGACGTAAACAATGTGCCAAGCATTGGATTGAGCTATAACACGTTGTGGTGTTCCAGAAACCGTTGTTATATATGTGTTGATATATAATATTTGACACCGGTGTAGAGAAAAGGAAATGATCCTGTATCAGAGTTAATTAAATTAAATTTAATGCTTTTTTCACAACAAATTTAATGTGATTACATAGTAGCAGTAATTTATTAGCATGGTCGTTTAACGTCGCTGAGTAAGTACCCATGCCTACGTACGTTATTGTTTGTATCCGATAAGGAAGTAGTACTAGTACAATGTGGTAGATTTATTCAATGTCTAATTCTTAGCTGGCCGTTTAACTGGACTCTGTTTTATAGAGTTATTAGGTATGACCTAATGATGTTTTAGTGATACTATTTACATTTCCACTGCGTGTTCCTCTTTAAGCATTACCAGATGAAATTGCCTTCATAGAGCAATGAAGGCAGTTTGATTAGTGAGTCATTTGAAGCTTTCCTCTAACCACGATTAACATGAGACTACTGTTAGAATCAAACATTTTAATGACTGACGTTAGGCTGTTCCAGGAAATTTGTTTGCTCTGACGACACAGACCGAAAATGTAAAGGAATGTATATTTAGGTGAATAATAAGAAAATATTTAGAATGTAAATGTAAGGATTTAACAGCATCCTGTTCAATGGTCATGCTGGTATGAACTCAAATCAGTTACATACATATGTATCATGAAGCCCTATCGAGCTTCACGGAATATATATGTAACCGAGTTGCGGTCATACCGGCATGAAATTGAAAAGAAATGCAGTTCAATCCTTATAAACACAGTGTCCTTGTCCACACTACAATTTCCTACATAAACATAAATTATGTAAACTTTGCTTGTTGTTTTACCTTTCCGATTACTCAGTAAAATGTGTTGAAATCAGATTGATTTGGTTTTATTTAGTTCGACGTCTTATTGACAGCTACGATCGTTTAAGGATGTGCCTCTATGTGTGTTGTGTATGTGTGCATGTGTGTGTGTGTACATGTGTGTATGTGTATGTGTGTGTGTGCGTGTGTGTGTACATGTGTGTATGTATGTGTGTATGTGTACATATGTGTATGTGTGTGTCATGTGTGCATGTGTGTGTGTACATGTGTATGTCTGTGTGTGTACATGTGTGTATGTGTGTGTGTACATGTGTATGTGTGTGTGTGTGTATGTATGTGTGTGTGTGTACATGTGTGTGTGTACATGTGTGTGTGTACATGTGTGTGTGTGTATGTATGTGTGTATGTGTACATGTGTGTGTGTACATGTGTGTATGTGTACATGTGTGTGTCATGTGTGCATGTGTGTGTGTACATGTGTGTGTGTACATGTATGTGTGTACATGTGTATGTGTACATATGTGTATGTGAGTGTCATGTGTGCATGTGTGTGTGTACATGTGTGTGTGTACATGTGTATGTGTGTGTGTGTGTGTGTATGTGTGTGTGTGTATATGTGTATGTGTGTGTGTGTATGTATGTGTGTGTGTACATGTGTATGTGTGTGTGTGTGTACGTGTGTGTGTACATGTGTATGTGTGTGTGTGTGTTCATGTGTGTGTGTCCGTGTGTATGTGTGTGTGTGTGTATGTATGTGTGTGTGTACATGTGTGTATGTGTGTATGTGTGTGTGTGTGTGTGTATGTGTACATGTGTGTATGTATGTATGTGTGTATGTGTGGAGGCAGATAATGTTGGTATGTTTGCCTCCTTGTGATAGCGCGGATCTGATGCCGACTTTATAGTGCTTTCTCACTGAAATACCATTCCGAAGGCAACCGGCACAGCATTCCGCCCGGTCACATTATACTGACAACGGTTGAACAATTTGTTACCATAATCCTAACTGCTGAACCCTAAGCAGGGAATGACCAGCATTTTAAGGTATCTCTAGGAGAGATGTAGTATATAATGATTCCCCACTTGCACTGAGGGGTGGAAATTAGTTTGTCTACTTTTTGATAGAAATATACGCGGGAGTATGCTCCATATTCGTGGTAATTTAAACTAAATTAAAATGTTTTATTAAGGATTCCCGTACCGCTGTTAGTAGACATTAGATTAAGATGTTTTATTAAGGATCCCCGTACCGCTGTAAGTAGACATTTGATTTAGATGTATTTTTAAGGATCCCCGTACCACTGTAAGTAGACATTAGATTGAGATGTTTTATTAAGGATCCCCGTACCATCGTTAGTAGACATTATATTTAGATGTATTATTAAGGATCCCCGTACCATTGTAAGTGTATTTAGATGTATTATTAAGGATCCCCGTACCATTGTTAGTATATTTAGATGTATTATTAAGGATCCCCGTACCATTGTTAGTATATTTAAATGTATTATTAAGGATCCCCGTCCCATTGTTAGTATATTTAGATGTATTATTAAGGATCCTCGTACCACTGTTAGAAGACGTTAGAAACTTGTTGTTCGGGGTTACAATATAGCTTTGATAAATCACTTCTGAAAAGAAAACCATAATTTGTAGGACTTAAATGAAAAAGGTCATATCGTTAAAATCAACAAAGCATAGTCAACAACAGTCAGTGTAAAACATCAGCGGGGCTAGACAGAGATTCGAACCCTGTGATATCAGATTTGTCTATTATCGCTCATTTTTGTTGTTGAAGATATATAATTCGTTATCCCAGCCATAGGGTCTCGGGGTTCCGCACAATACATATATGCAAACAAAAACCATTGTAAACACAACATAATTCATATAAAAGTATAAAATAACACATCACATTTCAACATAAGCAAGGACAAATTGCAAAGAAGCATTTTATCTATTGAGACATACATGTATTCTATACTTTACAGGAATATACTTCGTAAGATAAAATTGAAAAAAAATCGTACCATATACCGTCTTAACGTTTTGGTTAATAGCACCGTAGGCATGTGGTATAGACGGAATAATAATATTTTAATGAAAACTACTTTGAATACGTGTTTACCATTTTACTGCATAAATAATTGAGTAATGTGTACAGACCCTTCGTTGTCATTTTAAATGATGACATTATATTAATGAAACACTAGTTACTCGGGCTGAACTTATGTATTTTTGATACATTCATTGAAAACAAGCTTACATGACCAATTTATTCAAAAATGGTATAAGGATGTTACAACCTTGACCAGAGAAATAATAATAAAACATGCCGCTTCTTACGGGAAGAAATGCGTCCAATGTCGCCACAAGTGGCGATCTTGGTTGGAGTTCCTGTGTCGTAGAACAGAAAGTGGAGGTTTTTAGGCTCTGGTCAAGGATTAATGGAACAGCTCACGATATACTAGTCTCCAAAATATATTAGTGGTCAAAAGGAAAACGTACATATAAGAATGAATTGAGCACTGAACCCTATATTAGTAATATTATGCATTTTGGCCATAGACACACATTAACAAAGTGAAAGTTCCGTTGCAGTAATCTTAGTTAAAAGTCGAAACCGGTCGGTATTCTCGTCCAGTTACACCTTTACAAGATCGACTTTAGACACTGCTTTATATCATATGTATCGCCGGCGCCTATGTTTTAACTTTATATAATTATGTACAGTGCTAGTGTTTTTACTTATTTCAAGGTGTGATAATGACTTTTAGTGTCTCATAAGCCAGATTTGGCTGGATGTCGATAACTGATCGATTTAAATTTTGAAATAACTTTTCCTTTTTGTAAAATCTGCTGTGGTTTTAGTGTATATCGATATGTGACACTTAAATAAAACAAATTGTTATAATATGTAAAGTTAGGACATTTGATCTGATATTCCCTATTATTATGATGAAGACTATAATAGATGAAGTGGAGACAATTTGATAAATAAATAAAAATTTACACCAAAATCAATCCTATGTATACGGTCATATTCATATGGTAAGACACTTTATAGTACAGACTATAATTTACCTGTAATTAAATTTTATTGTTCTCCAACACCTTACCTGTATATAGGAAAATACCAAATGTCTATCATGAAAATCACGAGAACCAATCAGAGAGGGTAAACACCGAAAGTAATGGAAGCATGGATGTTATAATTATCATAAAGAAAGGGAAAGTTTGCGATCGGAAAATCAAAATCGTAACAATTATCGCAGTTGTGTCCAAAAGAGGTCGGTTGTGATTTTGGTCCCCCACTTATTTTCCCCCTTATATCACGGAATGGTAGCCATGCTTAATTTCGTGTCATGTCAAGACGGAATAACCCCAGGGTACATTTTTGTATATAAGCTTATCAGTGATTAGCCACCAGAAGGCCCAAATAAGCAATTTGTTTGTCTTTCGGAAAATGGAAAATGTGTAGTTCTTACATGTAAGAAGGTAATGTAAGTGCGTTTAAAGAAAAACAATACGTTATCAGTAGATACTTTGATGACAAAGGTATTTTTTATCCTTTTTAAAAGAATCTTGATTATTTCATAATTGTGTTGCTACTGGAAACAACTGGCAATTAGAAAAACTGTGGAAGCTGGACCAGCTGACGTCGACGTCGACACGACATGTAAGGATGGGTCTATTTAGGTGGCTAAGGGGAGGTAACTCATTATGAGCGATTCGTTATCATCTTATCTAGGATCACCTAGGATTTAATTTCAATCTTTTTTCTTTTTTGACTTTGCTATCGTTTTATTCATTTTGTTACTTGTCGGATAAATAAATCTGCTACGAAATTCGTGTAAGTCGCTTTATTTTTTATTTCTTGCAGATAAACAGTAAGTACAGTCCTCTGTTTGTCCGAGTATCCATTCCGTCTCTACCCGTTATTTTGTCATTAGGTCATGATCAAAGTCTTATTTTAAAGCAGCATATTTTTAAAGATAAGTTATTTGATCTACAAAATATCTATGAAAGTGATGAGGTTTCCCAGACTCAAAAAAATACTTTCAATACTTTCCCATCCGAGGACCAACTTTTGAATATGCAAAAACAAATCGTATGACGGAAAAGTCCTTTGGGAAAGTGCTATGGTATTTATGAATTGTTTTACCCTCCAATCGGCACTAGTATTTTTATTTATTATCTGAACACAAACAAACGATGCCGAAATGCAAAATATATGGGATTGTTGCGTCAGAATAAAAAAGGCAAAGCAAACAAATGAAGTGCTATTATTGCAAAGATATTACCGAACATGCGGGAAAATTCATCGTCGAGGACAGTCTCTTTGTTTCAAATGAAGGAAGACTGCAGCACAAAGTAAGAAGCGCAATACACGTGTAAGACATGCTATTCGAAAACTACATGTTATTTTACCATTCCAAGGTACATGATGAACAAAATCAAGATGTGTTTTTTTTAAGAAAAAAATGTAACGGCATGACGTAGGCAGTAGTAATGAGAATTAAATCCTTTCAAACTTGTTGGGTTATAATTGTACGGTCTTGTGTTTTATACAGCATAACACGAAATAAGCATTTTGTTGAGTCTTTATCGTGAAAGGCATGTATTAATAGCCATGGCCTTAATCTTAGACACGGGTATACCTGAGGACGCGTCATAACAGTGCGCGGTGTGAAGCGCGCACTATCGGATCATAGCTTTGGGGAAATAGGCATAGCAATTAACCCGCCCTAGCTCTTTATGTTACAGGGGCGGTACAGGAATTTATTTAGGTTGTTACCCAAAGTAAAAAAAAAATCAAAAAAATCAGCCATATTTTTTCGCGCTTAGAAATCGGCATACAGGCTTTATCTTATTTCTGTCCTCATATTATAGGAATTTATATATAGGGTATATGTCGCTGATTATAGGGACACCCGTTGTAAGTGCAACGTATCTTTATGACGTCATAATTATACTAATTCCAACTTGGACCAAACTTACTCAAGACTGTCTGTACGAAGGTAAGTCATCCGATCTTCAGACAGAAAAAAAAATATCTTTAAAAGTGGACATATTTTAACCCTTTCGTTAATATTTTATGAAAGGCGCATGAGATAACTTTTCAAAATGGTTTATACATGCACATAAATTTCAAAAATCAAATGTCGCACTGCCAAGCACGACCTTAATAAAAATGGGCCTAACTTAAGTTGCCCCAGTCTCCCCTAACTAGAACATGGGTTTTTTCGCCGAGTGAAAACTAATTCAAGATATACATTTGACACTTATGTTTGATTGACTGTTGTATCAATACGATCGGAGCTCCAATTAGACGATGTGCTCTAGATTAAAGCACAAGGGAATGCTCAGAGTTGTGGGGTTAGGTCGAGGGGCTGCTTCATCATGTGTGTATGTGCGTTTATATATTTATAGGTACATTTCAAATCACCGCTTTCGGCAACTACAATATATTTCATAGTTTACCCCACATTCCATGCCACTATCAATATAGAAAATCAAATCATCATTATATTTTGATTGATATTCATTATAGTGAATGCACAGGTGACTTATAATCAGCCCCAAATTCATCCCAAACAATCAATATAGCAATCATCATTATATTTTGATTTATATTCATTATAGTGAATGCACAGGTGACTTATAATCAGCCCCGAATTCATCCCAAACAATCAATATAGTAATCATCATTATATTTTGATTGATATTCATTATAGTGAAGGCACAGGTGACTTATAATCGGCCCCAAATTCATCCCAAACAATCAATATAGCAATCATCATTATATTTTGATTGATATTCATTATAGTGAATACACTAGGGACTTATAATCAGCCCCGAATTCATCCCAAACAATCAATATAACAATCATCATTATATTTTGATTGATATTCATTATGGTGAATACACTAGTGACTTATAATCAGCCCCAAATTCATCCCAAACAATCAATATAGTAATCATCATTATATTTTGATTGATATTCATTATAGTGAATACACTAGTGACTTATAATCGGCCCCGAATTCATCCCAAACAATCAATATAGTAATCATCATTATATTTTGATTGATATTCATTATAGTGAATGCACAGATGACTTATAATCGGCCCCAAATTCATCCCAAACAATCAATATAGTAATCATCATTATATTTTGATTGATATTCATTATAGTGAATACACTAGGGACTTATAATCAGCCCCGAATTCATCCCAAACAATCAATATAACAATCATCATTATATTTTGATTGATATTCATTATGGTGAATACACTAGTGACTTATAATCAGCCCCAAATTCATCCCAAACAATCAATATAGAAATCATCATTATATTTTGATTGATATTCATTATGGTGAATACACTAGTGACTTATAATCAGTCCCAAATTCATACCAAACAATCAATATAGCAATCATCATTATATTTTGATTGATATTAATTATAGTGAATGCACAGGTGACTTATAATCAGCCCCGAATTCATCCCAAACAATCAATATAGTAATCATCATTATATTTTGATTGATATTCATTATAGTGAATGCACAGGTGACTTATAATCAGCCCCGAATTCATCCCAAACAATCAATATCATTGATGTAGGAAAAGATACACTATGAGATGAATGTCCGTCCAGTTTAGTATTGCAAAATTTTTCTGCATAGATATTGGGGAAATATGCATCGAATTATGTCATATAAATTGAATAATTTGTTACACTAGAAAAATATGAGACCTGTACTGTATACATGTAATGCTGTATAGTGTACCTCAGTCCATATCAATAAGATAAACATACCGTTTACACTATGTTTACAAAAATGTTTAATTTTTAATTTTATAAAATAAGCAAATTTTATGATACTTAAAATATATTTGGGTTAGATTAATTTTTGACTCAAAAATAAGGCATCCGCCACTGTTTTTTTTGTAGCAGAATATTATATTTATAGGGTAACAAAAAATTCCGAATGGGGCTTTGGTTCTACGTTTAGATGGTATGTCATATTTTTAGCCAATCAGATGTCTTCGGTATATTTAGTGCACCGAACCCCAACACAAGCAAAATGGAGGATTAATATTCTTCGAAATGACAACAAAAACATCTGATTCACGATAACAAAAGGTATTTTCCAATAATGTTGTAGGAGAGTATTTAAATGTGTTGTATGGACTATGAACAGAGAGCGATTATGAGTCTGAATCGGCTGGTATGAACCGGCTCCGATCGCTTGCCTTTGTAAACATTTGAGAACAAAAACAACCTGATAGCAGGTAAGGTTACATACATACAGTTATGCTAAAGAGGAGCTTCCTTTTCTATGGTATTAGTGGCGGACATATTTCAACCTATGTGTTTTATCATATTATGTCGTCTTATATTGTGTTTGTTTGAATTGTATGCAAGTAGAAAGTGAATTGCCTGCTTTTCTTCAATAACTAGGCTAATGTTGTTTATTTTATTGTAACTAGTGTTAGTACTGAGTACTGTTACTCTGTCCCTTTGTTAGCGACTCAGAGACAAGACCACTACAACTTAAAGTATGGTGACCAAAGAGACGTAGCTAGTGTAAGAGTCATTATTTGTTTACGTTCACATTAAGTTGATCGCATTTGCCACAATATTATTTACAAAGTACATAAGGAGATATTACCCTTTGCTCCATGTACCTACATGAACGACAAAGAAATGATACCACACCTTACTGTCCTTAGTACACTATGTACAGTGATTATTATTGGGACTCAGATATTTGAGTTCTGGGCCCGTATTCATGAAACCGTTCAGAAGCATGGATTTAATTTGTGTGCTCAAGTCTGATATCAATCTTGTTCAGGTTAAATGACTTAATAATAAAATCTTATTTTGTCAATGATTTGTAAAAACTTTCAAAAGACTTAAAGCCAAACCTACATCTGAACCTACAAGACGTTCAAATGAAGGTGAAAAATTCAATAGGAAACATGTATCAGCAGAATATACCAATTGAGAAGTGAAACATGCATTTGTGTATACCTTAATTATAATAATCCAGATGGCTGCAACCGTAGATAAAAAGGTAAAAGTGACATTTGAGATATTTATATCAATAAAACAAAAATATTGAAATTAAGTCAGTTTTAGTGTGTTGCCGAGAATATATCGTTCTATAGCTGGATAAGTACCAGGTATGATTTTAATTAAACCCAGCCATTTCCTCGTTAGCATGCATAAGGTAGAAATATACATGACCTTCAATCCATTAACACATGAGTCGGCTAACGGATCTAGGGAATCTGGAATACATTTATACAGGCTACGATTAATAATGAATTATAAAAATATCTTTTAAGTGTTCCCAATGCTTTCAAACAGAAATAACATTGACGAGCCGCATATCTCATCTTTTTGGATCATTCAACAAAGAAATACAAGCATCAAATGTTGGCCGTTCTTGAAAACTGGGGGTTCAACAGTTTTTGAGGTGAGGTGAAAAGGCCTTTCTGTGAATGCTGTGTGTTAACAGTATTCCTAGTCTACGTGTATACCCAAGTGTCAATTCTGTGTGTTAACAGTATTCCTAGGCTACGTGTATACCCAAGTGTCAATTCTGTGAATTCTGTGTGTTAACAGTATTCCTAGGCTACGTGTATACCCAAGTGTCAATTCTGTGAATGCTGTGTGTTAACAGTATTCCTAGGCTACGTGTATACCCAAGTGTCAATTCTGTGAATGCTGTGTGTTAACAGTATTCCTAGGCTACGTGTATACCCAAGTGTCAATTCTGTGAATGCTGTGTGTTAACAGTATTCCTAGGCTACGTGTATACCCAAGTGTCAATTCTGTGAATGCTGTGTGTTAACAGTATTCCTAGGCTACGTGTATACCCAAGTGTCAATTCTGTGAATGCTGTGTGTTAACAGTATTCCTAGGCTACGTGTATACCCAAGTGTCAATTCTGTGAATGCTGTGTGTTAACAGTATTCCTAGGCTACGTGTATACCCAAGTGTCAATTCTGTGAATGCTGTGTGTTAACAGTATTCCTAGGCTACGTGTATACCCAAGTGTCAATTCTGTGAATGCTGTGTGTTAACAGTATTCCTAGGCTACGTGTATACCCAAGTGTCAATTCTGTGAATGCTGTGTGTTAACAGTATTCCTAGGCTACGTGTATACCCAAGTGTCAATTCTGTGAATGCTGTGTGTTAACAGTATTCCTAGGCTACGTGTATACCCAAGTGTCAATTCTGTGAATGCTGTGTGTTAACAGTATTCCTAGGCTACGTGTATACCCAAGTGTCAATTCTGTGAATGCTGTGTGTTAACAGTATTCCTAGGCTACGTGTATACCCAAGTGTCAATTCTGTGAATGCTGTGTGTTAACAGTATTCCTAGGCTACGTGTATACCCAAGTGTCAATTCTGTGAATGCTGTGTGTTAACAGTATTCCTAGGCTACGTGTATACCCAAGTGTCAATTCTGTGAATGCTGTGTGTTAACAGTATTCCTAGGCTACGTGTATACCCAAGTGTCAATTCTGTGAATGCTGTGTGTTAACAGTATTCCTAGGCTACGTGTATACCCAAGTGTCAATTCTGTGAATGCTGTGTGTTAACAGTATTCCTAGGCTACGTGTATACCCAAGTGTCAATTCTGTGAATGCTGTGTGTTAACAGTATTCCTAGGCTACGTGTATACCCAAGTGTCAATTCTGTGAATGCTGTGTGTTAACAGTATTCCTAGGCTACGTGTATACCCAAGTGTCAATTCTGTGAATGCTGTGTGTTAACAGTATTCCTAGGCTACGTGTATACCCAAGTGTCAATTCTGTGAATGCTGTGTGTTAACAGTATTCCTAGGCTACGTGTATACCCAAGTGTCAATTCTGTGAATGCTGTGTGTTAACAGTATTCCTAGGCTACGTGTATACCCAAGTGTCAATTCTGTGAATGCTGTGTGTTAACAGTATTCCTAGGCTACGTGTATACCCAAGTGTCAATTCTGTGAATGCTGTGTGTTAACAGTATTCCTAGGCTACGTGTATACCCAAGTGTCAATTCTGTGAATGCTGTGTGTTAACAGTATTCCTAGGCTACGTGTATACCCAAGTGTCAATTCTGTGAATGCTGTGTGTTAACAGTATTCCTAGGCTACGTGTATACCCAAGTGTCAATTCTGTGAATGCTGTGTGTTAACAGTATTCCTAGGCTACGTGTATACCCAAGTGTCAATTCTGTGAATGCTGTGTGTTAACAGTATTCCTAGGCTACGTGTATACCCAAGTGTCAATTCTGTGAATGCTGTGTGTTAACAGTATTCCTAGGCTACGTGTATACCCAAGTGTCAATTCTGTGAATGCTGTGTGTTAACAGTACTCCTAGGCTACGTGTATACCCAAGTGTCAATTATGTGAATGCTGTGTGTTAACAGTACTCCTAGGCTACATGTATACCCAAGTGTCAATTCTGTGAATGCTGTGTGTTAACAGTATTCCTTGGCTACGTGTATACCCAAGTGTCAATTCTGTTAATGCTGTGTGTTATATACAGCCAGTGCTGCCATTTCGGCACTCACAGCTAGCATTCTACAATTCTAGCACTGCCCAACCACAACATGTTACCAATACAACGTTTTTTTGTCCTGATGAAGCCTCTGGGTTAGAGGCGAAACAGGTAGACCCAATAAAACCCTTCTTATAATTAATATATAGTTATACAGCTCTATATCAACACAAAATATATATACACTAATATGTTTGGACACTTGATTGACAGGTGGGAGAGTATCACACGAGACATGGAGTCTCCCCCAACAGAGTCGCCTCCCCTGTCCTGGCCAGCCACCCAGTTCATCACCAAGGCTGAGGTAAGCATACATAGAAACCTTTGTAAGTTATAAGAAGAATACTAGTGGGATACAAACTCTTTTTAATTTCTGCACAGGGAAAATGTTTAGAGGTAACAAGACAACTGTTCATAGAAAAGCTAAGACCAATTGTCATATACTGTATATATATATATGTGTACACTCAACTCTGCTGCTTGCATATTAAAATACAAATACTAAATCTTGAATTAGCTGTTGTTTCTAACAATTCAGGCAGACTATTTGTATTAAGTGCAACAGTCATGAATGGCTACACATGTTATTTTTTTTTTACCTTTCAAAACAACAGGAAGGAACAGTCTCAATAGGTGAGGATGGAAAGGGGGACAACTCTGCTTCTCCCTGTGTAGGTGGCACACCAGTAACCACAGAGACTGTGGAAGCACAGGCAGAGGCCCTAGTAGAACACACAATAGGTAAGCTTCTAGTGTAGTTTGATGGTAAGTAAATAAACACAAATAATTTCATACATATATATATATATAGGCTTAATAGTTGTTTGCACAGAGAGTCCAGTGATAGAGAAGAAATCCTATAAAAACTCAGTCATCGCTGTAAGTAGTGTTGACTGTACAAAGCTGTAACAAATATACATAAGTCATCGCTGTAAGTAGTGTTGACTGTACGAAGCTTTAACAAATATACAGAAGTCATCGCTGTAAGTAGTGTTGACTGGACGAAGCTCTAACAAATATACAGAAGTCATTGTGTAAGTCGCGTTGACTGTACGACGCTGTAACAAATATACAGAAGTCATCTCTGTAAGTAGTGTTGACTGTACGAAGCTGAAACAAATATACAGAAGTCATAGCTGTAAGTAGTGTTGACTGTACGAAGCTCTAACAAATATACAGAAGTCATTGTGTAAGTAGTGTTGACTGTACAAAGCTCTAACAAATATACAGAAGTCATCGCTGTAAAGAGTCCAGTGATAGAGAAGAAATCCTATAAAAACTCAGTCATCGCTGTAAGTAGTGTTGACTGTACACATTTGTAACAAATATACAGACGTCATCGCTGTAAGTAGTGTTGACTGTACACATTTGTAACAAATATACAGACGTCATCGCTGTAAGTAGTGTTGACTGTACACATTTGTAACAAATATACAGACGTCATCGCTGTAAGTAGTGTTGACTGTACACATTTGTGACAAATATACAGAAGTCATCGCTGTAAGTAGTGTTGACTGGACGAAGCTCTAACAAATATACAGAAGTCATTGTGTAAGTAGTGTTGACTGTGCGAAGCTCTAACAAATATACAGAAGTCATTGTGTAAGTAGTGTTGACTGTACGACGCGGTAACAAATATACAGAAGTCATCTCTGTAAGTAGTGTTGACTGTACGCAGCTGTAACAAATATACAGAAGTCATTGTGTAAGTAGTGTTGACTGTGCGAAGCTCTAACAAATATACAGAAGTCATCGCTGTAAAGAGTCCAGTGATAGAGAAGAAATCCTATAAAAACTCAGTCATCGCTGTAAGTAGTGTTGACTGTACACATTTGTAACAAATATACAGACGTCATCGCTGTAAGTAGTGTTGACTGTACACATTTGTAACAAATATACAGACGTCATCGCTGTAAGTAGTGTTGACTGTACGAATCTGTAACAAATATACAGAAGTCATTGTGTAAGTAGTGTTGACTGTACGACGCTGTAACAAATATACCGAAGTCATCGCTGTAAGTAGTGTTGACTGTACGAAGCTGTAACAAATATACATAAGTCATCGCTGTAAGTAGTGTTGACTACGAAGCTGTAACAAATATAGATAGAGATACCATAAGGACTGCTTGGTTATCATGTTAATCTAACTCAACTTTAGTCAATTTTTAAAATTTTTGAAGTTCCTTTGAAAAACATATATCAAAATTATAATTAGATAAACATGCTTAACAACCAGTGATAGTTATGTAAATATAGTATCTTAAATGAGTTTTCATAAAAGCTCATATGAAATGAAAACAAATTTAAGATAATTTTTATCACATAACTGAGAAAACTTACATTTTGACAGGTTTTAAGGCAAAATGTAGAGGGCTTAATCAAACGGAAACAACCATTTTGTTGTGCCATTCCCAATTAGTGACTTCATGTCATTGTCCATATTATGACGTCACAATCGATTTCTGACTGGCACAGCCAATGAAAAGGGCTCCAGGGTATATTACACTAGTGACATATGTAACAATATTACACTGGCGATTCACTGGATAACAGGCCGATTATGTGATAAACTGGAAGTAGCTTTAAGACGATTTGAATAGATTATATATAATAACCATTAAACAATATTGTTAAGAACTGTGATCATTAAAAGTGTATTTAATCTATAGAAATGCATAATATAATTCTGACATGATTCGAACGATCCAGTTTTGAATGTTTTACTGTTGTATTGTTTTAGCCCTGACAGGAACACCAGATACCTGGGGGCCGGAGGAATTAGAAGTTGTCTCCATGGATACCAGCTCATCGGCTCCAACACCTGTACCTGGTAAACAAGATCAGTCATTAA